>NC_090323.1:114793845-114969827 GCF_040869045.1 Eurosta solidaginis | reverse complement strand
AATATACATTGGTACTTAATTATTTTCGGCAGGACATGAATTGAAAGAAATTTGATTCATTTGATAAAGCGTTTCAACGGTTTTTGCTTCTTCTGTTTTATTCATTAAACGGAGGCGTCTTGTCTTGGGAGTTCGGATTAATGATTAAGGAGTTTAGGCAAGGAACGCTCATTGGAAGGTGTACACGCAGAAAATTTCCTGAAATTATAAATTAAAAAAGGAAAATTTTCAAGGTTTCAAAAAGTTTTCGATTTTTCAGTTTTTTTCAAAAACGCCTTCGATACAGTTCTTGTTTACAATGTATTAAAGATTTTTGTTTTAAATTAAAAAAAATAAAAATTAAATTTTGAAAAGAAGCAGAAAACATACGGCTCAACCAATCAATACTTAAAATTTGAATACGAACTCGCTACGATTCAAAACATTAAAGCGACTAATCCAGTACGAAACCGGTTCACGTCCATAGTTTTAAATTGTCATCAATAATATATTTTTTTTTAAATATCATAAGGAGGCGGTGCAAAAAGGGTGTAACTGCTGATTCGGAGTACACACCTATTTTCAAATGTATTTCTACACATCGTAGTAATTTTTCTTCCAGAAGTTGATTGCCATCCAACTAATTATATAGATTATAATTGTACTAGATACGCATTTATTCACTCAAAACCTTGTTTTTATAAATTCTCGTATATCGTGTATAATGATATAATAGCTTCCGATATTGACCTAATTAATAGATACCTTTTGTTGAACTAAAGACATATAATTACATATAATTGGTATATTATGAAGTATACAAATGTATATACATATGCATGCATATACATAAGTAGACTTCATAGTCAAAGCTACAAGAAGAAGTGAATAAAGTGTAAGAGAGAAAAAAAAATATAATATGGACATTTACAAAAACTTAGTGGTAAATAAAACCAAATTTAATTTAACTTTAACTAAAAGTTCTCCATTAACTTACATAAAATAGTTTTTTTGAATAAGGAAAAAAAAGAGGTTTATAAGTTAGAAAATTTTAAAATTCAAATAATTAAATTTTGGACGGGTTCAAGGTGGGCATTGAAGGGTTAAAGTAAAAAAAAACCATGAGGTAAGGGTATTTTCATTTTCTCATTGCAACAAGCAGTTACATACAAGAAAAATTCTAATAAGAAATCGGATAGGAAATAAAAATTTGGTGTACGAAGAGAGAGTTTATCTTTTGTTTTAGTTTACAACGGAGCTCAACGGGCGCCTGCTGACAACGTTGGAGGTCATGGTAAGTTCTCTTTGATTGAATTTTCTCTTATTTCTATTTATACTTTTTATATGTGTGTAAGAGTAGAGTTGCGTGGGTGAAGAAGGAAAGTAACATAAAAAAAGGGTAATGTATGTTGGTACATTATAATGAGCGTGGTTGCGTTACTCTCCTTCTTTTCTACAACTATTGAAAATTTTCATAACTTTGGTCGTTACCACTAGTTATTTTTTTTCTCTCTCTTGAGAATTTTTTTTTATTCCAATTAGAACTTAATGAGGAGAGCTCTCTATCTCTCAATTAATTTGAGTACGAAGTTTTCTTGAATCGATGCACAAATGAGTGCATATATAAGTAATTATGATTGTTAATAAATCAGCTTAGATTGTATTAAGACGGGTCAAAAATTTAGTTTTAAAACTAGTAACAACAATGTAAATTAGGAATGAATGCATAGCATCATAATGCGTATGTATGTAACTAATTCACAAATGTTCATAAATATCCGATTGTATTAGGGAGGTTCAAAAATGTTAATTTAAAAATTTTTTGAAATAATGTCAGCGATTTTACTGAATTAAAGTCGGATTTATGTTTGAAAATATAAAAACAAAATTGTTGTTCACGAAATACGTTATTAAAAGTACATAGATCATATCCATCCGAACGAAAATCGTACTCTACAAGTCACTTATCGTACCCGTCCTGCTATATGGGGCAGAAGCATGGACCATGACAACAGCAGATGAAGCGGCTTTGGGAGTGTTCGAGAGTACCGAAGAAGATTTAATGATGAGCTGTACGAGCTATACGCAGACATCAACATAGTCCAGCGAATTAAAGCGCAGCGGCTGCGCTGGCTAGGCCATGTTATGCTAATGAAAGATGATGCTCCGGCCAAGAAAGTGTTTCTATCGGAACCCGCCTATGGAAGCAGAGGTAGAGGGCGGCCCCCACTCCGTTGGAAGGACCAGGTGGAAAACGATTTAAACTCCCTTGGTGTGACCAATTGGCGCCGGTTGGCGGAGCGAAGGAGCGACTGGCGCGCCTTGTTGGACGGCCATAACCGTTTAGACGGTTAAGCGCCAATTAAGTAAGTAAGTAAGATCATATCCATACACACATAGGTATATATATACATATCTACATGTATAATGAAATGTTTAATAAAGATATTAATTGAATTGTACTATTCTAAAATGAATTGGTGCTAAATTTTTATTTAAAAAGGATGTGAAGTGATCTAGGTCTTCGTTCAGGTATGGTTGGGTTTTGGGATTTTTTTTCTGTTGCAAGTTACCTCTCAATGGTTGGGTAGGAGGAGAGAAGAGAAGCGTTTTTGTTGCTTCTGTGGTTGGTGCATTTCCAAATTTTCTTCATGTCCGTCTGTCCGTTAATACTGGGGAGTTTTTTTGGGGTTACAGATTTTTTTTTTGGATTTTCTGGTTCAATTTTATATGTGCATGATTTTTTTTTGTGAAATGGGTAAAGCTCGTACATTAGTGGCAAGCAAGAACCACCCCAATCCGGCGAGCTTAGACCAGGCTAACACTAGCATGCACGCTTCGCCACGTACAAGACCTCGTCAGAGGTGATCCGTACTTGTTGTACTATCATTTTATCCATATTTTCATCACAAAATGGGGCCCAACGTAGGGCCCAAGCTTCTTTGGGTACCCAAATTTACATTTTTTTATTTAAACACTAGCAATGATTGTTTCATTCTATTTGCTTTTTCATTTGGAATAAAGTTGAAATAATATTGGTCTGTTACTCTCTACCAATGAATAGTTGTTGGATATCAGACTATTACAGTTAGACTTTATTAAATAATATATACTTAATATTAATAGGCTTTATTGAAACCTTTTCGGGAAAAATTTGTTTGAGTATGGAATTGAGTTATTTTAAGTCTTTTCGCACTTTTGAGCTAACCAAACAAATAAATTCTCTTTCGGTTTGATTTAATGCGAATGGAATTAGTCTGCGTTTTCTTGAAAATTTTGTACTAACCTTCACAATCCTAATCAAATTACTAAATAGATACAAAAAAATTTTTTATCAAATTTTGCTTGTTTGGCGAGGAATTACGCGAACTGTTTCATTATTGGTTGCGTAACCAGTCAAATGACAAAATGAGGGTGGAAAGTGAATTCATTTATTATGGAATTATCTGAGCACCACTTGTGAGTGTAGATACCCTTTGAATGAGTTTCTTATACAAACTTTTTTTATTAATTTTTTTATACTTTTTCGAAATACTAGACCTAACTGCTTTCTTCTGCACGAACGAAGGCTTATAAAAACCATTATCACGTTTTATTTCAGTTACGAGAAACCTACATACATACATAGTAGTTTTACGAATTTTTTTACAAGTTTACATAAACTGCGATATTCGAACTTTGACAAATTCTTTTTGCGAATAAGACATTTTTTTTTGAGAACTCATAATGGCTGTGCGTCATAGCAGCGAAGATTTAGTTAACTTAAGTGTACAGCAATTAACTTGTACTATTTGCAACATTCATCGTACTTGTATATAACCAGATGGTTAACCAATGCTTGTCCCTTATGTAGGCCGTCTTGCGAAACTGAGTCGCTAAAGAGTTTCAAAGAACAAGATCCTACAACTAATTTAGACACTTTTCTCAGTCAAGGTGCAATACCAAGACGAGAAGGTGAGATTACAAGATCGAGAGTAAATAGTAATGAAGTGTTTTCCACTAGCCGTACTTCAAACCATGGCAACTGGCGAGGTAGAAATCGTGGGGGAAACAATGCTCGCACACCACAAAACTCTGGTCAGTTTTTTAATCAAAATGTTATGCATAATATGATAGACGGTACATTTAGGGAATATGAAGAACGTGCTTCTCGACAGATGCGGGAAGAAATCACTAGGGCTGTCGCGGATTCCTTGGGGAGTTATTTCAATAATATGAGTCTGAATATACCTCGTAATAGTAACTCAGTTAATAATAGAGTAGGCCCACAAAATAGTTCACCTCCAGGCAATGAAGTTCGTTTTAACAATAATCAGTTAAATCCTCGTGCATACCGAGATAATCTTCCGGTATCTGTAGCAGCGAAAATCGTATCGGGTTGGAAATTATCTTTTGATGGTTCGTTAGATAGCATCACGGTGGATGATTTTATTTACAGAGTAAATGCGTTAACTCGATCGACTCTTCGTGGAAATTTTAATTTGCTTACCCAAAACATTCATGTCCTTTTCGAAGGTAAGGCTAAACGGTGGTTCTGGCGATACCATCGTTCTGCCAATGCACTTGATTGGGCAGATATATGTGAGGCTATGAGGAGAGACAATTCGAAATAGAAAACAGAAGATTGGGGAATCTTTCGAAAGTTATCTCTGTAATGAACATAGCAGACGGGTTGCGTAGGCCGCTGACAGAGCATGAGATGGTTGAGACCATTATACGGAATTTACACTCAGACATTCGGCTAGAGCTGCTGCATCTGGATATTCGTCTAATATCTGAACTTCGTAGGTCCTGTCGACGACGTGAAAACCTTTTTTCAGAAATTCAGGGAAAATCCCATCAATCCAAACCATTTTAGGGTCAAAGAAGACTAGTGTCAGAAGTCGAAGTTGACGAAGCGTTACCAAGCGATGAAGTTTGTGATCTAAACCAGGCATCCAATCCAAGCGTGGGGAAGTACTTGAACTGCGACAAAACGGGTCACACTTATAAAAACTGCATCGAGCCTAGGCGTGTTTTCTGCTACGGTTTTGGATTAATTGCATTTTTCTTAGCTAATTGTCCCAGATGCAATAGTCCGGAAAACAGGGTGAGGGATGTCGGCAACAGGTCCAGACATCCCAAATGACAATCGGATGCCCAGACCCTAATAGGCCCATAATTATTTTAAAACCAGACAGTCAAATTGCGAAACCTTTTCCAAAATTATACCCTTTAAAACCTTTTCATGAGCGACTTCAATCTTATCATCAGACACGACAACGAATTTTTAAACGTACTCGATCAGCAGAAAGAACACGTTCGTTTTGGTCGACGATAAAATCTAAACAAAAATCCTTAAACTCCATTTCTCAGATTTTTCAACAACCAAATGATTTAAGACCTTATGCTACGGTAAAAATTTTGGATAAGGCCTACCTTGGCTTATTGGACTCAGGAGTTCAGTAAGTTGCATAGGAGCGAATTTAGCAAAAGAATTGCTAGCTGAAAACAGGGGGCTTAAAAGAATAACATCCTGTGTGCGAACAGCTGATGGTTCTAAGCAAACGATTGCTGGTACCATAAAAGTTAGTGTCACCTTCAAGTCAGAATCTCATCAGATCGAATTCTATTTAGTACCGTCTCTGGCGCAAGACCTTTATCTAGGTACTTTTGGAAGCTATTCAAAATAGCCATCAATGTTGTGAGCGAAGTTAGTATAGCTACAATAGATCCTAACCAACATGTTTTAACACCTCAAGATCAATGCAAACTCAACTCTGCTATCACGGACTTTCCGAGTTTTGAAGTCCAAGGGCTCGGAAAGACCTCACTTGTTGAGCATTCCATAGATATTGGAGATGCCAAGCTTATAAAGCAACGCCATTTTCCGGTTTCTACGGCGGTCGAAAAACTCATGTGCGACGAAATCGACCGTATGTTATCCTTAGGGGTTATAGAAGAATCCAACAGACCCTGGTCTTCGCCTGTTGTTTTGGTCAGGAAACCTGGAAAGGTGCGGCTGTGTTTAGACGGTTAGGAAGGTTAATTCTGTGACGGTAAAGGACGCGTATCCATTGCCTCACATCGAGGGAATATTGTCGAGACTACCACGAGCGGAATTCATTTCAAACTTGGACTTGAAAAATGCCTTCTGGCAAACTCTCGCGAAAAAACGGCTCTCACAATTCCGAATCGACCGCTTTATCAGTATACGGTAATGCCGTTCGGTCTGTGCAATGCACCCCAAACTATGTGCAGGTTGATGGATCGCGTTATTCCATATCATCTGAAAGAGAAGGTGTTTGTTTATTTGGGCGACCTTTTGCTGTTATCTGAAACCTTTGAATCCCACCTAGAGCTACTTAAAGAAGTTGCTACTCATATTCGGCGAGCTGGTTGCTGGTTTAACGATAAACATCGCTAAAAGTAAGTTTTGCTTAAAAGAAGTGCGATACCTCGGTTAGATTGTTGGGCAAGGAGCCCTTAAAATAGATGAAGACAAAGTGTCAGCCATAGCAGACTATCCTGTACCAAAAACTGTGAAGCAGCTTCGTAGGTTTTTGGGTATGGAAGGATGGTACAGGATCATCCTTTGACCGAACTGCTGAAAAAATCTAAAAACTTTACCTGGTCTGATGAAGCACAACTGTCTTTTGACGAGATTAAAAGTAAGCTTACAACCGCACCATTCTTAGCAAATCCTAACTTAAGCCATTCATCCTTCAATGCGATGCTAGCCAGCATGGTGTAGGAGCCGTTCTAGCGCAGAAGAATGACGAAGGTGTGCAGATCCCTATTGCATATATGTCTCAGACGATGAATAAGGCTCAACAAATCTATTCTGTGACAGAACGCGAATGTTTGCCAGCAATATTGGCCATAAAAAAGTTTCGAGCATATGTCGAAGGACAGAAATTTACAGTCATCACCGACCATGCAAGCTTACGCTGGCTTATGAACCAGAGTGATTTAAGTGGACGTTTAGCTCGTTGGGCGTTGAAGTTCCAAGGCTTCGATTTTACCATTGAGCATAGAAAAGGCAATGCAAATGTTGTATCTCTCTCTCGTGTTCACTGCGAAGATGAATTAGTAGCTGAAATCAAAGTTGACTATATACCAGATATTAATCTGAACTCTGAAGCGTTTGACGAGCCAGACTACTTTGAGCTGAAAGGAAAATTGTTGGAAAATCCTGCAGCCTATCCTGATTTTAAAATTGTAGAGAAGTTTATTTACCATCGTACGGAATTCTATTCCAGCAACTCCGATGAAGAAAGTGCATCATGGAAATTGGTTGTTCCGTTATCCTTACGTACTCAGGTTATGAGTCAAGCTCATGACATTCCCACCAGCGCTCACGGAGGAGTGGCTAAAACTGAAGAAAGGTTAAGTCGATATTTCTATTGGCCCTCTCTGTACCGCTCAGTGAAGGAATATGTAAGCAACTGCCAAGTATGTAAAATGACAAAGCACCCAACTAATGTTCTTCGTCCACCAATGGGACAGATTAAACCTGTAGAAAGAGTTTTTCAACGGCTTTTTGTCTATCTAATAGGTCCTTTCCCTAGGTCGAAAAACGGCTTTTTAGGCATTTTAATGGTCTTAGATCACATGTCCAAATTTAGTTTCTTGTGTCCTCTAAAAAAGTTTACATCGAGTCCTATTATAAAGTTTCTCAAAGAGCAACTATTTGATGTTTTCGGCATTCCAGAATAAGTACGTGGTAAGTGACAACGGAAGCCAGTTTCGTTCTAAAGAATTTGAAATTTTTTTAACAAAATGTGGCATTAAACATTCGCTGACTGCAGTATACTCTCCTCAGAGTAATGCTTCGGAGCGCTTGAATCGATCGATCAACGCAGCGCTTAGAGCATATATCCAAAGCGATCAGCGTAATGGGACTGTCACTTAAGTAGCATTAATTCGGCATTAAGAAACTCCTTCCATCAATCGATAGGCTTTAGTCCTTATTTTGTTTTATTTGGACAACACATGGTGATACTTACAAACTTCTGAAAAACATTGATATGACGGCTGAAGGCAACACTGATACCCTTATTTCACGGCAAGACAGACTTCTAAGTATTCGGGATAAAGTTCGCGAAAACCTGAAAAAAGCTTATGACAGAAACGAACGTCAATATAACCTACAATCAAGAGAAATAGTATATGAACCAGGTCAGGAGGTTTTGCGTAGGAACTTTGCTCAAAGCAACATGGTTAAGAATTTTAATGCCAAGCTTGCAAAAACTTTTCGCAGGGCTAGGGTTCGAGAAAAACTAGGTTCTGCTTATTACGTTTTGAAAGATGTGGAGGGTAAAATTTTAGGGACATATCATGCCAAAGATATGCAGCCATGCTAATCTTCCGCCTTTTTCAGATTCCGTGTAAAATATATGTGCATATAGTTTATACGAAACCTGCTTTGTGAGCGCGGATTTTAGTTCCTAGAGTCTATTTGTTGATCGTAATATCAGTAAGATGTACTCACATAGAATGGTCTGGTAGTTAAATTATTGAGGATAACAATTGGCGACAATTGGTTTCACAAATTCCTACTAGGTTTAAAGTTACAAAACATAGTTCAGTGGCCACACCTGTGGCAAACGGTCTAACTGCGTGCATGATGGGTTTGAGGAAATGAGGAGATAAAGAGGAGAGCACGATCGATTTCCGCCAAATTTATCTCCTTCTTTCTGGTTGGGGACATCAAGGCCTGAAGTCGTGAAAAAAACAGTTTTAATTTTATTTCGATGGTGCATGGTCACCCAAGCCACGCGGTCGTGTAGTATTTTCAAAGAAACAATAAACGGAGCAATAAAAACCTCAAATCCTAATTGGATGTAAAAACCCCGGAAGGCATCGGATATACCCGTAATAATCATTGACACCACGGAAAAGATATACAAAGAAAAAAGGATCATGAGTTTCGCTGGATTAAAATTTCCACTATATTGTGTTGCATGCATCTAAAAAGTAGCCTTTGATATAAAAGTGACCATACGATGGGAACAGCTTTGAAGGTTTATGTAAGGTTTTAAATATACATTGGTACTTAATTATTTTCGGCAGGACATGAATTGAAAGAAATTTGGTTCATTTGATAAAGCGTTTCAACGGTTTTTGCTTCTTCTGTTTTATTCATTAAACGGAGGCGTCTTGTCTTGGGAGTTCGGATTAATGATTAAGGAGTTTAGGCAAGGAACGCTCATTGGAAGGTGTACACGCAGAAAATTTCCTGAAATTATAAATTAAAAAAGGAAAATTTTCAAGGTTTCAAAAATTTTTCGATTTTTCAGTTGTTTTTCAAAAACGCCTTCGACACAGTTCTTGTTTACAATGTATTAAAGATTTTTGTTTTAAATTAAAAAAAATAAAAATTAAATTTTGAAAAGAAGCAGAAAACATACGGCTCAACCAATCAATACTTAAAATTTGAATACGAACTCGCTACGGTTCAAAACATTAAAGCGACTAATCCAGTTCGAAACCGGTTCACGTCCATAGTTTTAAATTTTCATCAATAATATATTTTTTTTAAATATCATAACGAGGCGGTGCAAAAAGGGTGTAACTGCTGATTCGGAGCACACACCTATTTTCAAATGTATTTCTATACATCGTAGTAATTATTCTTCCAGAAGTTGATTGCCATCCAACTAATTATATAGATTATAATTGTACTAGATACGCATTTATTCACTCAAAACCTTGTTTTTATAAATTCTCGTATATCGTGTATAATGATATAATAGCTTCCGATATTGAACTAATTAATAGATACCTTTTGTTGAACTAAAGACATATATTACTTACACAATAAGCAATATCTGAAATAATAGATGTATTGTGGCTTAGTTTTGAGCAAATAAATTCGAATTTAAATAAAAACAAGTAAGGAAGGTTAAGTTCGGGTGTAACCGAACATTACATACTCAGTTGAGAGCTATGGTGACAACATAAGGGAATATAACCATGTAGGAAAATGAACCGAGGGAAACCCTGGAATGTGTTTGTATGACATGTGTATCAAATGAAAGGCATTAAAGAGTATTTTATGAGGGAGTGGGCCATAGTTCTATAGGTGGACGCCATTTAGGGATATAGTCATAAAGGTGGATAAGGGTTGACCCTAGAATTAGTTTGTACAATATGGGTATCAAAAGAAAGGTGTTAATGAGTATTTTAAAAGGGAGTAATCCTTAGTTCCATAGGTGGACGCCGTTTCGAGATATCGCCATAAAGGTGGAGCAGGGGTGACCCTAGAATTTGTTTGTACAATATGGGCATCAAAAGAAAGGTGTTAATGAGTTTTTTAAAAGGGAGTAATCCTTAGTTCCATAGGTGGACGCCGTTTTGAGATATCGCCATAAAGGTGGAGCAGGGGTGACCCTAGATTTCGTTTGTGCAATATGGGTATCAAACGAAAGGAGTTAATGAGTATTTTAAAAGGGAGTGGGCCTTAGTCCTATAGGTGGACGCCTTTTCGAGGTATCGCAATAAAGGTGGGCCAGGGGTGACTCTAGACTTTGTTTGTACGATATGGGAATCAAATGAAAGGTGTTAATGAGTATTTTTAAAAGGGAGTGGGCCTTCGTTTTATAGGTGTTCGCCTTTTCGAGATATCGCCATAAAGGTGGACCAGGGGTGACTTTAGAATTTGTTTGTGTGATATGGGTATCAAATGAAAGGTGCTAATGATTATTTTAAAAGGGCGTGGGGCTTAGTTCTATAGGTGGACCCCTTTTCGAGATATGGCCATAAAGGTGGACCAGGGGTGACTCTAGAATGCGTTTGTACGATATGGGTATCAAATGAAAGGTGTTAATGAGCATTTTAAAAGGGAGTAATCCTTAGTTCCATAGGTGGACGCCGTTTCGAGATATCGCCATAAAGGTGGAACAGGGGTGACCCTAGAATTTGTTTGCACAATATGGGCATCAAACGAAAGGGTTAATGAGTATTTTAAAAGGGAGTGGGCCTTAGTTCTATAGGTGGACGCCGTTTCGAGATATCGTCATAAAGGTGGGCCAAGGGTGACTCTAGAATTCGTTTGTGCAATATGGGTATCAAACGAAAGGAGTTAATGAGTATTTTAAGAGAGAGTGGGCCTTAGTTCTATAGGTGGACGCATTTTCGAGGTATCGCAATAAAGGTGGGCCAGGGGTAACTCTAGACTTTGTTTGTACGATATGGGTATCAAATGAAAGGTGTTAATGAGTATTTTTAAAAGGGAGTGGGCCTTCGTTTTATAGGTGTTCGCCTTTTCGAGATATCGCCATAAAGGTGGACCAGGGGTGACTTTAGAATTTGTTTGTGTGATATGGGTATCAAATGAAAGGTGCTAATGATTATTTTAAAAGGGCGTGGGGCTTAGTTCTATAGGTGGACCCCTTTTCGAGATATGGCCATAAAGGTGGACCAGGGGTGACTCTAGAATTTGTTTGTGCAATACGGGTATCAAACGAAAGGAGTTAATGAGTATTTTAAGAGGGAGTGGGCCTTAGTTCTATAGGTGGACGCCTTTTCGAGATATCACCATAAAGATGGACCAGGTGTGACTCTATAATGCGTTTGTACGATATGGGTATCAAATGAAAGGTGTTAATGAGTATTTTAAAAGGGAGTAATCCTTAGTTCCATAGGTGGACGCCGTTTCGAGATATCGCCATAAAGGTGGGCCAGGGGTGACTCTAGAATTCGTTTGTGCAATATG
The DNA here is from genome assembly GCF_040869045.1 of Eurosta solidaginis. NCBI lineage: Eukaryota > Metazoa > Arthropoda > Insecta > Diptera > Tephritidae > Eurosta > Eurosta solidaginis. The sequence continues at coordinate 114,958,150 of NC_090323.1, read as the reverse complement.
GGTATCAAACGAAAGGAGGTAATGAGTATTTTAAGAGGGAGTGGGCCATTCTGGACCAGGGGTGTCTCTAGACTTTGTTTGTACGATATGGGTATCAAATGAAAGGTGTTAATGAGTATTTTTAAAAGGGAGTGGGCCTTCGTTCTATAGGTGTTCGCCTTTTCGAAATATCGCCATAAAGGTGGACCAGGGGTGACTCTAGAATGAGTTTGTACGATATGGGTATCAAATTAAAGGTATTAATGAGAGATTTAAAAGGGAGTGGTGGTAGTTGTATATGTAAAGGCGTTTTCCAGATATCGACCAAAATGTGGACCAGGGTGACCCAGAACATCATCTGTTGGATACCGCTAATTTATTTATATATGTAATACCTGCCAAGATTTTAAGGGTTTTTTATTTCGGCCTGCAGAACTTTTTCATTTTCTTCTACTTAATATGGTAGGTGCCACAACCATTTTATAAAGTTTTTTCTAAAGTTATATTTCGCGTCAATAAAACAATCCAATTACCTTACCATATTTCATCCCTTTTTTCGTATTTGGTATAGAATTATGGCATTTTTTTCATTTTTCGTAATTTTCGATATAGAAAAAGTGGGCGTGGTCATAGTCGGATTTCGTTCATTTTTCATACCAAGATAAAGTGAGTTCAGATAAGTACGTGAACTGAGTTTAGTAAAGATATATCGAATTTTGCTCAAGTTATCGTGTTAACGGCCATGCGGAAGGACAGACGGACGACTGTGTATAAAAACTGGGCGTGACATCAACCGATTTCGCCCATTTTCACAGAAAACAGTTAACGCCATAAAATCTATGCCCCTACCAAATTTCAAAAGCATTGGTTAATTGTTGTTTGACTTATGGCGTTAGAAGTAACCTAGACAAATTAAATGAAAAAGGGCGGAGCCACGCCCATTTTTAAATTTTCTTTTATTTTTGTATTTTGTTACACCATATCATTACTGGAGTTGAATCTTGACATAATTTACTTATATACTGTAAAGATATTAAATTTTTTGTTAAAATTTTACTTTAAAAAAAAATTTTTTTTAAAAGTGGGCGTGGTCCTTCTCCGATTTTGCTAATTTTTATTAAGCGTACATATAGTAATAAGAGTAACGTTCCTGCCAAATTTCATCATGATATCTTCAACGACTGCCAAATTACAGCTTGCAAAAGTTTTAAATTACCTTCTTTTAAAAGTGGGCGGTGCCACGCCCATTGTCCAAAATTTTACTAATTTTCTATTTTGCGTCATAAGTTCAACTCATCTACCAAGTTTCGTCGCTTTATCGGTCTTTTGTAATGAATTATCGCACTTTTTCGGTTTTTCGAAATTTTCGATATCGAAAAAGTGGGCGTGGTTATAGTCCGATATCGTTCATTTTAAATAGCGATCTGAGATGAGTGCTCAGGAACCTACGTACCAAATTTCATCAAGATACCTCAAAATTTACTCAAGTTATCGTGTTAACGGACGGACGGACGGACGGACGGACGGACGGACGGACGGACGGACGGACGGACATGGCTCAATCAAATTTTTTTTCGATCCTGATTATTTTGATATACGGAAGTCTATATCTATCTCGATTCCTTTATATATGTACAACCAACCGTTATCCAATCAAACTTAATATACTCTGTGAGCTCTGCTCAACTGAGTATAAAAAGAAAAGAACTGGATATGAATCCAACTATAATTGGTATATTATGAAGTATACATATGTATATACATATGCATGCATATACATAAGTAGACTTCATAGTCAAAGCTACAAGAAGAAGTGAATAAAGTGTAAGAGAGAAAAAAAAATATAATATGGACATTTACAAAAACTTAGTGGTAAATAAAACCAAATTTAATTTAACTTTAACTAAAAGTTCTCCATTAACTTACATAAAATAGTTTTTTTGAATAAGGAAAAAAAAAGAGGTTTAAAAGTTAGAAAATTTTAAAATTCAAATAATTAAATTTTGGACGGGTTCAAGGTGGGCATTGAAGGGTTAAAGTAAAAAAAAACATGAGGTAAGTGTATTTTCATTTTCTCATTGCAACAATCAGTTACATACAAGAAAAATTCTAATAAGAAATCGGATAGGAAATAAAAATTTGGTGTACGAAGAGAGAGTTTATCTTTTGTTTTAGCTTACAACGGAGCTCAACGGGCGCCTGCTGACAACGTTGGAGGTCATGGTAAGTTCTCTTTGATTGAATTTTCTCTTATTTCTATTGATACTTTTTATATGTGTGTAAGAGTAGATTTGCGTGGGTGAAGAAGGAAAGTAACATAAAAAAACGGCAATGTATGTTGGTACATTATAATGAGCGTGGTTGCGTTACTCTCCTTCTTTTCTACAACTATTGAAAATTTTCATAACTTTGGTCGTTACCACTAGTTATTTTTTTCTCTCTCTTGAGAATTTTTTTTTATTCCAATTAGAACTTAATGAGGAGAGCTCTCTATCTCTCAATTAATTTGAGTACGAAGTTTTCTTGAATCGATGCACAAATGAGTGTATATATAAGTAATTATGATTGTTAATAAATCAGCTTAGATTGTATTAAGGCGGGTCAAAAATTTAGTTTTAAACCTATTAACAACAATGTAAATTAGGAATGAATGCATAGCATCATAATGCGTATGTATGCAACTAATTCACAAATGTTCATAAATATCCGATTGTATTAGGGAGGTTCAAAAATGTTAATTTAAAAATTTTTTGAAATAATGTCAGCGATTTTACTGAATTAAAGTCGTATTTATGTTTGAAAATATAAAAACAAAATTGTTGTTCACGAAATACGTTATTAAAAGTACATAGATCATATCCATACACACATAGGTATATATATATATATCTACATGTATAATGAAATGTTTAATAAAGATATAAATTGAATTGTACTATTCTAAAATGAATTGGTGCTAAATTTTTATTGAAAAAGGATGTGAGGTGATCAAGGTTTTCGTTCAGGTATGGTTGGGTTGTGGGATTTTTTTTTTGCTGTTGCAAGTTACCTCTCAATGGTTGGGTAGGAGGAGAGAAGAGACGCGTTTTTGTTGCTTCTATGGTTAGGTTGGTGCATTTCCAAATTTTCTTCATGTCCGTCTGTCCGTTAATACTGGGGAGTTTTTTTGGGGTTAAAGATTTCTTTTTGGATTTTCTGGTTCACTTTTATATGTGCATGATTTTGTGAAATGGGTAAAGCTCGTACATTAGTGGCAAGCAAGAACCACCCCAATCCGGCGAGCTTAGACCAGGCTAACACTAGCATGCACGCTTCGCCACGTACAAGGCCTCGTCAGAGGTGATTCGTACTTGTTGTACTATCATTTTATCAATAGTTTCATCACAAACTTTTTCATTTTCTTCTACTTAATATGGTAGGTGTCACACCCATTTTACAAAGTTTCTTCTAAAGTTATATTTTGTGTCAATAAACCAATCAAATTACCATATTTCATCCCTTTTTTCGTATTTGTTATAGAATTATGGCATTTTTTCATTTTTCGTAATTTTCGATATCGGCGTGGTTATAGTGTAGTGAACCGAGATGATAGGCTTCAACTCGTGCGCGCTGAAATCATGAACAATATACAAACGTGCTTTGAAAACTCTGTGAAGAGATACAACCTCAGAAGTAGGTCGCAAACGTTTGCAGTAGGTGAAAATGTTTATCGTAGAAACTTTTCTCTTAGCGATCGTTCAAAAAAATTCAATTCTAAATTTGCCCCAGTTTTTATTAAAGCCAAAGTTATTAATAAAAAGGGAAACAACATGTATCAATTGCAAGATAAAGAGAATGGTAGGATAGGTTGGTATCATGCGAAAGATATCAAGACTTGTCTAACCCAATGTTAATGTTTGTGCCAACTCTAGGCGAAAAGGGGCGAAATGCTGAAAACAGAGTTGCTTTATATGGGCATAAATTGGTATCCACTTGGGCTTGTAGCCATTTTCCTTCGCTCTAAAAGTTCTTTTTGGATTTGGCGATCATCAAGAGCAGTTCATCTTAAGTATATTCCTGGAGATAAAGTATTTCTTTCAAAGTTTAAACTTAACTCAAGTAAAGTTTTGAAATAACTAAATTTAATATAAATAAAGCTGATACGTTTCAATTATTGTGAATCAAATCAATATACCAATTGTACAACATACATATGCGAGGAGGCAGGTGGAGGATTTCGCTCTTGAGCCTATAATCCACCATACACATTTTCATCGGAAATAACATTCTTGCTCCAGAGGAGGAAGCCCGCAAGCATAATTTAGCTTATAAAAATACCTTTTATATACATATATATATTTGGGAAAACTCTTTAAGTGAAAGAACACTGAAGAATGCAGGCAGTTTGACGTTCCAAAAGCAAAAACAATTTCTATCCAACAAAAAAAAGGGGGAAGAAAGAACTTTTTGCAAAATTTTGAGAGTCAGCCAACGACTCACTTAGTATTTCCTTACCACTTGTGAAAAGCAGTAGATTTCAGTTTTGTGCTGACTGTACAGCGTCCATCTAATTTAAACTATGAATTAATTAATAGTTAAATAATATTAAAAGTGAAGTGAGGAAGATATTAAGAAATAGTTACGTAAACCATCGTGGTTGAAAATGAGTTTGTAGAGGAAAGGAGTATTTGAATGAAAAAAAAAATCTGTAAATAATTATTGTTAAGTATTCACAGAAAAAAGAAAAGAAAAAAAAAAAACAGAAAAGAAGAGAGCTCAAACTAGAGTTATTACTGTGAGAAAAATTTTGTGTAATCAATGAAAAGAAAAATCAAAGTTCAAAGAAATTCCATAAATAAATTCAGTATTGTAATAAAGTCCGAGAGAGGGAAAAGTCAAACGAGAGGAAGTTAAGAATTCAATGTGCCCGGTTTTTTTTTTGCTTTAACTAAACCTGCAGGAATAATTTAATCAACTTGATAAAATCAAAATAGGTGTTACTATCAAAAATATAAACTCATCGAAATAAGCGAATTTCCACTTGCTTCAAATGGCATATCTACAGTGTGCGGAATCTACGAAGGCCTTCAACAGATCCAGTATCTCTGTAAGTATTAATCGTTGTTGTTGTGGTGATTTTATCATTTTTATATTTATTTAAACCTGCTATAATTTCGGATTTTGGTTGGCAATGTGTTTTTTTTTGCTCGACGATTTCTCCATAACTAATGTAAACTAATTAATCTTTCAATTGGATAATAATTAAACATAAATCTAGTTTTGCTTTTCATAGAGTTTATTTTCTATCAGGCAATATATTTATATATTGAGAATAATAGAAATTGCTACTCAGAAATTCATTTGCGATCAGAGGAATCTCTTTGACTTTTCTTCTACATACATACATACATACGAATCGAATCCCTCATTACATTTATTTCTCTCGCATGCGACAAATTAAATATATGTATTCTTTCATTAGACTTTATGATTTTTTTTTTGATTCTCTCTTGTTTTAACGAGTAGTTAAGGAATTTAATTTGGTCTGTATTTAAATGGAAATATATTATAAGTATAAGAAAAATGTAGGGAGATACATTTATGCTACACGATAATTAAATAAAGAAATGAATTGTTAAATAAGTCATATTTGGTCTGAAAATCAGTTGTTGTTTATTTATTTGGGACTTTTATGAGCATCAAAAAAAGTCATGGAGGGAGGGTATAGAGCGGCTAAGAGAACGCATGAGTATAGCCGCCAATCTTAGAGAGTTTTCTTTGTTTTTTTTTCTTCGAATACAAATATCTAAGTACGGTAATGTAAATCAGTGCGATAGTGTTTAACCCTAGTGTGCATACAAATTTTTCTGACTAAAACTCACTGGTCTTTTAGAGTGATGAGGATATCATAGCTACTTTTTATGAATCCACGACAACTGAAGCTACGGGACTAAGCCAGATGCACACGAGTAGTTATGATTAGCCTTCCCCTCATCAAAAATCATAGTAAAATCTTTAAAACCCGAAAAAGTAAGCCAGTAAGAAGAGTTCCATAACAGAAATGGTGCCCAACGTATAGGCCCCCGACGAAGGTAGTTTTCTTTAAATTTTTTTCGAAAGGGTTCCAAATTTTTGTCCCCTTACCTATTGCTTTTAGTTTTCTGACTTTGCAGTAGATTTTCCCTTTAGATGTGAGAATTTTAGTTTTGCGGTAAGCTAAATGCATAACGCGCTAACCAGGTCATAAAGGTTAAATATACACAAAGTATACATATATAATAGAAAAATTAAAATTAACTATTTTAAAACATTTTTGCTGGATATTTTCTTGATAGTCTAAATGATATTCTTGAATACCGCTAAAATATTTTAAATTTGTATTCAACTACATTGCCTAGTTTAAACCTAGTAGCTTTGGTTGAGAGTGGAATTCGTGGATGTTTTCCTACGGCCTTCTCTTCCAGATGAGCGAAAACAATTTCATATTCGTAATAGAAAGATAACCTCGAGATTTTCTTTAAACAACAATAACTGATGAGTAAGACCAGATAATATTCAAATCATTTAAGAGTTTTATCTTACAATTTTTTTTACATAAACGAAATGCTTCGTCATAGTAATGATAATTTTCCTCCACCATTGATGAATTCGAATACTTGTGCTATATGTAAGGATAATTTAGGTCCAAACGGTGACACAATTCGAACTACGTGTAATCACAAATTTCATCGCGGTTGTCTGCTAAACTGGTTGAAAAAGAATAACACATGCCCACTATGTCGGGCTGTATGTTCTAATAAAGATGTTCGCTCAACAACTGTTGTCACTCGTTCGCAGTCGAATGTCCACAACAACGCCGAAGACCCTGACCAGAGCTCTACTTCACAACAATTGCAAAGGCAGTTGGAAGCAACAGGTCAAGGTGGTTCTACGGCTCAACAGCCCCAACAACCTCAAACCCAGACTCCGAACCCAGATTTAACAAACAATGCTAATGATACCAGCAATTCCCGTTCTGAGGAGGATCGCATACGCACCTTAGTTAATGCTGTAATTTCAGCACGACAGGCCTCTATACTCGAAAACTTTGATACTCGGATAGCTAATATGTTAGATAGCCATTTTGATCAAACGGTGAACACTATTGTCGAACGACTTAGTCAAATAAATATCACTTCACGTGAACAAAGAAATGATGTACCTAACATAGAACCACAACCACAGCTTGACTGGCCACAAGATGCCCCCGACTTTAACTTACATAACGATGTTCGAGCGAACCCAAATGTTAACATACAACCACCACCGTTTGTCCCATTAAACTCACGGCTTAGCAACGTGTCGACATTTATGAATTCAGGCAAGGTAGCTAGTCTCATTTCGAACTGGTCGATTAAGTTCGATGGAACATCGCGTCTGTCGGTAGAGAATTTTATCTATAGAATAGAGTCACAAGTGATTGACACCCTCGCAGGCAATTTTAATCTCTTCTGCGAACATGCACAAATCGTATTCGTTAACGATGCCAAAGATTGGTACTGGCGTTATCGACGCACAGTCGATCGAGTAACCTGGCCTAGCTTATGTCAAGCATTACGTACGAATTTTGCAGAACATCGAACAGACACAGATATAAGAGAGACTATGAGAATGCGTAGACAAGGAACGAACGAAAGTTTTGACGATTTTAGAAATGCCATTTTTAAAATCTCTGAAAACTTACACAACCCTATATCTGAAATTGAGTTGGTAGAAATTCTCCAACGAGGATTAAGACCACGTCTTCGACAGCAGCTGCTGTATGTTAACATCCCTTCGGTAGCGAAGTTGCGAGAATTGTGCTTAAAGCATGAGATTCTCCTGCAAGAAATATCAAAACAAAGCAATAATAATTCTGGTATATCTTTGCCAAATAGAAATAATATGCATTCGAAACAAATTAATGAAATTGATGTTAAGAATGAAACAGTGATAGAGTCAGATATAGTCCCAGAAATAGATATTCTTTCCACTCACAAGTTAGTGTGCTGGAATTGCAGGCAAGAAGGCCACAGATACTTCGATTGCCTGAAGGACCGAACAATATTCTGTTACGGCTGCGGAAGCATCGGCATATACAAACCCAATTGTTCAAAGTGCAATCCGGGAAACCCGAATGCGCGCGAGGAACAGAAAGCTGCTCCTCGCGGGAATTAAACGAACCTATACTTTGTAAGAAAAATACCCAGACTAGTGACTATAAGCCTGAGTTAAAACATTTATTGCCGTATGAAAAGCGATTAGAACATTATAGCAAAAAACGAAAGGAGATTTTCGGTGATGCTGAGATAATCAATGTCCCTACGACAAAAACACGATCTTCTCTAAGAATGAATAGATTTTGGAAAAAAGTCAAAACCCAACAAATGTTCCTTAATAATCTTGTCTCGGCCAATAAGAAACAATCATTTGATCTACGACCCTATGCCGAAATCCAGATTTTTGGGGAAATGCAACTAGGATTGCTAGATAGCGGTGCACAAATATCCTGTATAGGCCATAAGCTTGCTGATAAGGTTTGCTCCGACAGGAAACTGGTCCTCAAACACCAACTTCCAGTCAGCACTGCTGATGGCAAAGAACAATTTGTTTTTGGTACATGCAAACTCAATGTAGTTTATAAAGGGAAATCAACTGAAATAGAATTTTTTATTGTACCGAGTCTCAAACAAAACCTTATCCTTGGAATAGATTTTTGGTCAAAATTTCAAATAGCCCCTCATTTGATCAGTGAGATTACCTGCAGTGAGGATATTGGAGTGAAAAGGACAGATATGCACGAGTTATCATACGAGCAGCAGACTAAATTGAAGAATGTAAAAGATTTATTTCCTTCGTATGCTAAAGAAGGCTTAGGTAAAACAAATTTTATGGAGCATGTTATTGAATTAGAGCCAAACGTACGCCCTATCAAACAACGCTATTTTCCCATTTCTCCAGCTATAGAAAAACTTGTTCACTCTGAAATAGATGAAATGTTGAAGCTAGGAGTTATCGAGGAGTCACCAAACAGCCCTTGGTCAAGCCCAGTAGTGTTAGTAAGAAAAGGAGAAAAAGTTCGCTTATGCCTAGACTCACGCAAGGTTAATAGTTACACCATCAAAGATGCGTATCCGTTACCACATATTGAAGGTATACTAAGTCGTCTTCCAAAAGCCGAATTCATCTCCTCTCTAGATCTCAGACGAGCTTTCTGGCAGATTCCATTAGCGGAGAAATGTCGCGATTTTACCTGTTTTACAGTGCCCAATCGGCCAATGTATAGATATTGTGTTATGCCTTTCGGGTTATGCAATGCACCCCAAGCCCTTTGCAGACTCATGGACCGCGTCATACCTGCTTACCTAAAGGATAAAGTTTTCGTATACCTCGACGATTTGCTTATAGTATCAGAAAGCTTTGACAACCACCTTAAAACGTTAGCAGAAGTAGCGCTAAATCTCAGAACAGCAGGATTAACTATCAACATTGAAAAAAGCAAATTTTGCATGAAAGAGGTCAAATATCTTGGTTATATCGTGGGAAACGGTACTCTTCGGACTGATCCAGACAAAATATCCTCAGTAACGCATTATCCATCACCTACCACCATCAAACAGTTGCGAAGATTCCTTGGCATGGCTGGCTGGTATCGGCGATTTGTACCCAATTATGCAACTATTACTACACCTCTCACTGATTTACTCAAGAAAGCTAAAGTATTTAAGTGGAATGATAGTGCCCAAGAAGCGTTCGATAGACTTAAGCATTTGTTATCATCTGCTCCTATACTAGCTAACCCTAACTATGATAAACCATTTTTCATACAATGTGATGCATCTAAACTTGGCATTGGTGCTGTTTTAGGCCAAGTAAACGAAGAAGGGGTTGAAGTACCTGTGGCTTATTTTTCACAAAAGCTCAACAAGGCACAGGGAAATTATAGTGTAACCGAGCTGGAATGTCTTGCAGCCATTTTAAGCTTGCGCAAGTTTCGCGCGTATGTCGAGGGTCAAGACTTCACGATCATAACCGATCATGCAAGCTTACAATGGCTAATGAAGCAAACAGATTTGAGTGGTCGACTGGCGCGTTGGTCTCTGAAGCTACAGGGCTTCCGATTCAAAATTCAGCACAGGCGTGGCTCGCAGAATGTGGTTCCGGACGCTTTGTCAAGGCAAAATTTCGAAGAGATCAGTGAAATAACCCTATTTCCGTCAATTGATCTCAACTCAGATGCCTTTAAATCGGAAGATTATGTAAAACTGAACACACAAATTGAGACAAATCAATCCAGTTTGCCAGATTTACAAGTAAAAGAAGGCAAAATATACAAACGTACTGAACGTCGCGATGGTAACGAAATGCGTGAATCATTCTGTTGGAAACTATGGATTCCCAAGGAGTTAGTCCAAACCACCATTGAAAATGCTCATTGCCCACCAAATAAATGCCATGGAGGTATCTCTAAAACTCTCGAAAGATTACGACTAAATTTTTATTGGCCTTCAATGATAAATGATGTACGAAACTTCATAGCGCGCTGCGACATTTGTCAGCAAAATAAATATCCAAACACTGTATTGCGACCGCCAATGGCCGGTAATTTTAAAACCTCGCGGCCATGCCAAAGATTATATATCGATTTGATAGGACCTTATCCACGATCAAAAGCAGGCAATATTGGTGCCATTGTTATCCTCGATCATTTGACAAAGTTTACATTTTTGAAAGCTGTCAAAAAGTTTACTTCACCAGTTATATGCGATTACCTACAGGAACATATTTTTCCAATTTTCGGTACTCCCGAGTACATCTTGTCCGATAACGGAAGTCAATTTACATCTTCCCAATTTGAAAAGGTTCTTTCTGCTAGAGGAATAAAACATTTATTTACGGCACTTTATAGTCCACAAGCTAACGCTAGCGAGAGGGTCAATCGCTCAGTGATTGCTGGGATTCGTTCATACCTAAAGAAAGAACAAACTGAATGGGATAAGAACTTGCACCTCATAGCTGAAGCATTGCGTTCATCTTTCCATCAGAGCATTGGCACTACGCCCTATTATTCCATGTTTGGCCAACAAATGGTTAACCATGCCGAAGAGTATCAGCTCCTCCGCACGCTCGAGTCTTTGGGGGGGGATGTTGTAGTGAACCGAGATGATAGGCTTCAACTCGTGCGCGCTGAAATCATGAACAATATACAAACGTGCTTTGAAAACTCTGTGAAGAGATACAACCTCAGAAGTAGGTCGCAAACGTTTGCAGTAGGTGAAAATGTTTATCGTAGAAACTTTTCTCTTAGCGATCGTTCAAAAAAATTCAATTCTAAATTTGCCCCAGTTTTTATTAAAGCCAAAGTTATTAATAAAAAGGGAAACAACATGTATCAATTGCAAGATAAAGAGAATGGTAGGATAGGTTGGTATCATGCGAAAGATATCAAGACTTGTCTAACCCAATGTTAATGTTTGTGCCAACTCTAGGCGAAAAGGGGCGAAATGCTGAAAACAGAGTTGCTTTATATGGGCATAAATTGGTATCCACTTGGGCTTGTAGCCATTTTCCTTCGCTCTAAAAGTTCTTTTTGGATTTGGCGATCATCAAGAGCAGTTCATCTTAAGTATATTCCTGGAGATAAAGTATTTCTTTCAAAGTTTAAACTTAACTCAAGTAAAGTTTTGAAATAACTAAATTTAATATAAATAAAGCTGATACGTTTCAATTATTGTGAATCAAATCAATATACCAATTGTACAACATACATATGCGAGGAGGCAGGTGGAGGATTTCGCTCTTGAGCCTATAATCCACCATACACATTTTCATCGGAAATAACATTCTTGCTCCAGAGGAGGAAGCCCGCAAGCATAATTTAGCTTATAAAAATACCTTTTATATACATATATATATTTGGGAAAACTCTTTAAGTGAAAGAACACTGAAGAATGCAGGCAGTTTGACGTTCCAAAAGCAAAAACAATTTCTATCCAACAAAAAAAAGGGGGAAGAAAGAACTTTTTGCAAAATTTTGAGAGTCAGCCAACGACTCACTTAGTATTTCCTTACCACTTGTGAAAAGCAGTAGATTTCAGTTTTGTGCTGACTGTACAGCGTCCATCTAATTTAAACTATGAATTAATTAATAGTTAAATAATATTAAAAGTGAAGTGAGGAAGATATTAAGAAATAGTTACGTAAACCATCGTGGTTGAAAATGAGTTTGTAGAGGAAAGGAGTATTTGAATGAAAAAAAAAATCTGTAAATAATTATTGTTAAGTATTCACAGAAAAAAGAAAAGAAAAAAAAAAAACAGAAAAGAAGAGAGCTCAAACTAGAGTTATTACTGTGAGAAAAATTTTGTGTAATCAATGAAAAGAAAAATCAAAGTTCAAAGAAATTCCATAAATAAATTCAGTATTGTAATAAAGTCCGAGAGAGGGAAAAGTCAAACGAGAGGAAGTTAAGAATTCAATGTGCCCGGTTTTTTTTTTGCTTTAACTAAACGTGCAGGAATAATTTAATCAACTTGATAAAATCAAAATAGGTGTTACTATCAAAAATATAAACTCATCGAAATAAGCGAATTTCCACTTGCTTCAAATGGCATATCTACAGTGTGCGGAATCTACGAAGGCCTTCAACAGATCCAGTATCTCTGTAAGTATTAATCGTTGTTGTTGTGGTGATTTTATCATTTTTATATTTATTTAAACCTGCTATAATTTCGGATTTTGGTTGGCAATGTGTTTTTTTTTGCTCGACGATTTCTCCATAACTAATGTAAACTAATTAATCTTTCACTTGGATAATAATTAAACATAAATCTAGTTTTGCTTTTCATAGAGTTTATTTTCTATCAGGCAATATATTTATATATTGAGAATAATAGAAATTGCTACTCAGAAATTCATTTGCGATCAGAGGAATCTCTTTGACTTTTCTTCTACATACATACATACATACGAATCGAATCCCTCATTACATTTATTTCTCTCGCATGCGACAAATTAAATATATGTATTCTTTCATTAGACTTTATGATTTTTTTTTTGATTCTCTCTTGTTTTAACGAGTAGTTAAGGAATTTAATTTGGTCTGTATTTAAATGGAAATATATTATAAGTATAAGAAAAATGTAGGGAGATACATTTATGCTACACGATAATTAAATAAAGAAATGAATTGTTAAATAAGTCATATTTGGTCTGAAAATCAGTTGTTGTTTATTTATTTGGGACTTTTATGAGCATCAAAAAAAGTCATGGAGGGAGGGTATAGAGCGGCTAAGAGAACGCATGAGTATAGCCGCCAATCTTAGAGAGTTTTCTTTGTTTTTTTTTCTTCGAATACAAATATCTAAGTACGGTAATGTAAATCAGTGCGATAGTGTTTAACCCTAGTGTGCATACAAATTTTTCTGACTAAAACTCACTGGTCTTTTAGAGTGATGAGGATATCATAGCTACTTTTTATGAATCCACGACAACTGAAGCTACGGGACTAAGCCAGATGCACACGAGTAGTTATGATTAGCCTTCCCCTCATCAAAAATCATAGTAAAATCTTTAAAACCCGAAAAAGTAAGCCAGTAAGAAGAGTTCCATAACAATAGTCGGATTTCGCCCATTTTTTATACCAAGATAAAGTGAGTTCAGATAAGTACGTGGACTAAGTTTAGTAAAGATATATCGGTTTTTGCTTAAGTTATCGTGTTAACGGCCGAGCGGAAGGACAGACGGTGGACTGTGTATAAAAACTGGGCGTGGCTTCAACCGATTTCGCCCATTTTCACAGAAAACAGTTACCGTCATAGAATCTATGCCCCTACCAAATTTACGAAGGATTGGTAAATTTTTGTTCGACTTATGGCATTACAAGTATTCTAGACAAACTAAATGAAAATGGGCGGAGCCACGCCCTTTTTGAAATTTTCTTTTATTTTTGTATTTTGTTGCATCATATCATTACTGGAATTGAATGTTGACTTAATTTACTTATATACAGTAAAGATATTAAATTTCTTGTTAAAATTTGACTTTTAAAAAATTTTTTTTTAAAAAGTGGGCGTGTTCTTCATCCGATTTTGTTAATTTTTCTTTAGCACATATATAGTAATAGTAGTAACGTTCCTGCCAAATTTCATCATGATATCTTCAACGACTGCCAAATTACAGCTTACAAAACTTTTAAATTACCTTCTTTTAAAAGTGGGCGGTGCCACTCCCCTTGTCCAAAATTTTACTAATTTTCTATTCTGCGTCATAAGGTCAACCCATCTTAAAAGTTTCATCGCTTTATCCGTCTTTGGCAATGAATTATCGCATTTTTTCTGTTTTTCGAAATTTTCGATATCAAAAAAGTGGGCGTGGTTATGTTCCGATATCGTTCATTTTAAATAGCGATCTGAGATGAGTGCCCAGGAACCTGCACACCAAATTTCATCAAGATACCTCAAAATTTACTCAAGTTATCGTGTTAACGGACAGACGGACCGACGGACGGACGGTCGGACGGACATGGCTCAATCAAAATTTTTTTCGATACTGATGATTTTGATATATGGAAGTCTATATCTATCTCGATTCCTTTATACCTGTACAACCAACCGTTATCCAATCAAAGTTAATATACTCTGTGAGCTCTACTCAACTGAGTATAACAACATTGTATAATATATATTGTATTAAAAATTTCGGAACCAAAATGTAAAATGGACCATTTTGTAATGTTTGTGGACGTCTCATAGCAAGCGATGAAAAATGTGGCAATGCGAGTGATTGTTTTTTGGAAGCCTATAAACAATATTTCTCGCAAAAGATTATCACTGACGTAAACTATGCCCCTAAAAAAATTTTCTTTAATTGCTATTCAAGTCTCAAGATGGATATGCCTTTTGGTATACCAATGATGTGGGTAGACAACAGCCCGCATCAACAAGAAAATTGCTATGGATGTATCAACTACCATAAAATTTTGAATAGAAGGAAAGCAAAGAATAAAACTTATGTAGCTGTGCTAAGTGTCCATTTGCCATAAAAAAAAATAATAATAATAAATGTAAGGCGGGATAACCTCCGAAGAGATCTAAGGCCGAGCTTCTCTTCCAATTTGCGTCGTGCTCCTCTTGATTTTCCCTACAAATTGGCCGGACGGGACCTATATGTTTTTTGCCGACTCCGAAAGGCATCTGCAAGGCAGATGAGTTTTCACTGAGAGCTTTTCGTGGCAGAAATACACCCGGAGCGCTTGCCAAACACTACCGAGGAGCGACCCCGCTTAGACAATTTTTCTTCTAATTGAAAAACGTTATTTCTAAAAGTTTGATGTTACTTTGCCCGGGGTGTGAACCCAGGGCATACGGTGTGGTAGGCGGAGCACGCTACCATCACACCACGGTGGCCGCCGGTTACCATTACCGTACTCTGAATTCGTTCCTGTACCAAGACACCGAAGTATTGATCTTCAAACAGATATCAGTACTACAACCACCGCTCCTATATCCATGCATTTCTTCTCAGAATACGACCCTGGTGAAGGTACATCCTATGAAACATAAAAGGACCCAATCCTAGTCACACAAAACAAATTGGATGCAATTGTTTCAATTTTGTGTTCGACTCAGAAGAAATCAGAAGAACTGGCTTCATATTTGAAAGGAAATAATTTTCTGGCGAAAGGTACCAAAGTAACAGCATATCAAAAACGCCAAAAAGAGTTAGAAAAGTTCTTCAATGTGAATGATGCAAAAAAATTCACTTATTGCAACGATATCGAAAAGTTAATGGAGACGATAGGGTTAATCTATTAAAAAGATGATTGGCGTTTATTCACCGATAGTTCACTACTCAGCTTAAAAGTTTGCTTTTGCACAAGACGAATATAATGCCTTCTGTTCCAATTCCGTATAGCACTGACACTAGTGAAAATATCGATAATTTGAAACACATTCTGGAAGTAGTCAAATATAACGAACACCAGTTGCGCATTTGCTGCGACCTCAAAATAGTTTCATTGATTACAGGCTTAACAGCATCTGGCCGTCCAAAATATCCATGTTTTTTGTGCGATTGGGATTCACGATATGGAGAAGGTATTAGAGGAAGAAACCAGTACAAACAGCATAGCTGGAATATTAGCATTGGACGGAAATGGCCTAAAGACAATAGGCTACGCGAAAGTCTTCTTCCTGAAATTAAAATTTTGTTGCCGTTGCTCCATATTAAACTTTCATTGCTACAACTTTTTTGAAATGTATCGCAAAAAGACCAGCAGTATTCAAGCGCTTAAAAAACATTTTTCCAAGACTAAGTAACGCCAAAACTCAATAAGGGGCTGTTATGGTCCCGACATACGGAAACTAATGAGTCGTCAAGATTTTGACCAAGTTCTGACAGGCCGAGAATTAAATGCATGGCTCGCATTGAAAGCCGTCATTAAATAAGGTAACTAGATTTTTCTAATATCTTTGTAAGAGTGCACAATTTAAACATGTTAACGATTGAAAACTATTTTTGTTTCAGGTACAGAGGAAAGAAATCTCCAGATGCAATACTCGCTAAAATTTGTTGGTGGTATAAAAGCACCTTTGAAGAAAGGAGGACCAGAAAAGAGGAAGAAGGGGAAGAAAAAGATGAAATTCCAGAATATCAGTTGGACGAGTTTATCGACGTTTCTGATGATGATGACGATGACCAAGATATTAGAGAGAGCAGTGATGTTGATCGACAGCCGCCTGCTAAACGGCGCCTGGCCAAATCATTAATTTAATTAAACTTAAAACTTTTCATAACTAACATTTCACTTTTATATTTTTTCCGTATTTTTATAATTTCTTTTTTAATGTTTCTTCAAAAGCCACACTGAAAAAATTGGTTCATAACAAATGAGAAGTAAATTAATATTAAGCTGGAAAACGCAAGTTTTGTATTATGATTGTTTTCTTTTCAAATGAAATTTATTGAAGAAACTGAGAAGCATAATATAGATCAAACAGAAAGAAAAAAGATTTAGTTTTTTGGAAAATATGTTAAAAAGCATGAAAAAATTCCAACATTTTGCTTCATAAGCACTACAAAAATTTTTTTTTTAATTTTAATTGTTGCACAGGCCTCTACAAATAATTTGGCTTTAACAGATTGAAAAAAATATCCATAGTCGACGAGTTATAGCCCAAAAACCATAAAAACAATGTGCTGAAAATCGGCATTTGACTGCAAAGGTCGAAGGTCGATTAAAAAAAATTCGAACAAACATGAACAAACGCTGCGATACGGGTCTTCCAATTTAGCCTCTATTTTCACGCCTCACTCTCAGAATCGACCTAACTTTTGCTAACCTGAATTTGTTCCACAGTGTAATGCTATCTATTTCGTGTGGTTGAATTTTCGTCTGCAGCCAAAGCAGTATATGACAATGCGGTAACCCACGTTGTTGCCATTCTATTGAGACCATGTGGCACCCAACTTCTCCAAATATGAATTGTTTGGTTAAAATAAACATTAGCTTTCTCATTTTTAAATGAAAAACTCTAGCTACAATATCATGTCGATCATATGACTTTTGTGAATCAAAACGCTCTTGAGGTATTTCTGGATAACATGTGAATGTTATAAATAAATCACAGCGTCCATAATGACGTATATATGTCATCGCGTCTTGTGTTCTTTCCTGCATATAACGCGCTAGGCCCGTAAATGACGATGGAAGTATAACTTTTTGGCCTATAGTAGAAATATTAATATTAGAATCTTCATTGATAGCATCACGTAAGTGTATATATTCTTCAGCAGTTAGTTTGCTGATTTCTGCGTATGAATTTCAATCTTTCGGAAATCATCTTTGCCATCATGTCCACGGAGTATTGATTCAATAATTTTTTTAAATAATGAAGGTGATTTAAACAGTTATCTCTGATCATTAACCGGTGAGCATAGAACTGCATGCAAGATATATATTTTATTTGATCACAATTTGGCATGTTCAAATAGTATCCGTCTTCTCCTCTTACAAACACGCTCGATGTAGCTCAGAGGCTCGTTGGAGTTGCCCTGTGCGAGAGTGCAATATAATAACTCTAGGCCACTTGTTTTCGTCTATCAAAACGACGGCTACTTCATTTACTAAAGGTGCATCATATCGTCCTCTGTGATCATTAGCCGGTAATTTGTCCGCGGGTATAACTAGCTCAAAATCATTAGCAGACTCGGGCGTGGACATACGTTCTATATTGCACTTAAAGCTTGAAATTAACGAATTATACATGTGCAATAAATTTTGAAGCTTTTCAATAACTTCCACATTTAACGAAGGATTCATGTTTGAGCGAATAGATGTTTATTCAGTTTCAGAAATAAAATAAATTTGTAGGTATTTAGCAAGTATATCCGGTCCTGGCAATAATGATCTAATATGTTGGTATACCTGTCCTTGAATTTTGTATGTCGGCATGAAATTGCCTTCTCCTATCATGTGTACGAAAAGACATCATTTGAAATCAGCTATTGCATTTTCTTGCATTATTTAGAAAATGCTTTGATAATGGATAATTACCAAGTGGCTAAGCGAGCGTGTACAACGCCGGCACACTGGCAGGTGCAACCCTGCCGCCCACTTAGCACACTACACCTCAACACTAACACATACATATCTTATATATAGCAAGTAAGGAAGGCTAAGTTCGGGTGAACCGAACATTACATACTCAGCTGAGGGCTTTGGAGACAAAATAAGGGAAAATCACCAAATAGGAAAGCGAATGTAGGGTAACCCTGGAATGTGTTTGTGTGATATGGGTATAAAATGGAAGGTATTAAAGAGTATTTTAAAAGGGAGTGGGCCATAGCTGTTTAGGTGGACGCTATTTCCGAATATCGCCATAAAGGTGGACCAGGGGTGACCCTAGAATGTGTTTGTACGATATGTGTATCAAATGAAAGGTGTTAATGATTAATTAAAAGGGAGTGGGCCTTAGTTCTATAGGTGGACGCCTTTTCGAGATGTCGCCATAAATGTGGACCAGGGGTGACTCCCAGAATGTGTTTGTACGATATGGGTATCAAATGAAAGGTGTTAATGAGTATTTTAAGAGAGAGCGAGCCTTAGTTCTATAGGTGGACGCCTTTTCGAGATATCGCCATAAAGGTGGACCAGGGTGACTCTAGAATGTGTGTGTACGATATGGGTATGAAATGAAAGGTGTTCATGAGTATTTTAAAAGTTAGTGGGCCTTAGTTCTATAGGTGGACACCTTTTCGAAATATCGCAAAAAGGTTGACCAGGGGTGACTACAATGTGTTTATACGATATGGGTATCAAATTGAAGGTATTCATGAGGGTTTTATAAGGAAGTGGCCCTTAGTTGTATATGTGAAATCGTTTTCGAGATATCGACCAAAATGTGGACCAGGGTGACCCAAAACATCATCTGCCGGGTACCACTAATTTATTTATACATGTAGTACCACGAACAGTATTCCTGCCAAGTTTCCAAGGGCCTACAGAACTGTTTCATCTTCTACTTAATATGGTAGGTATCACACCCATTTTACAAAGTTTTTTCTAAAGTTATATTTTGCGTCAACAAATCAATGCTATTACCATGTTTCATCCCTTTTTTCATATTTGGTATAGAATTATGGCATTTTTTTCATTTTTCGTAATTTTCGATATCGAAAAGGTGGGCGTGGTCATATTCAGATTTCGGCCATTTTTTATACCAAGATAAAGTGAGTTCAGATAAGTGCGAGAACTAAGTTTAATATGGATATATCGATTTTTGCTCAAGTTATCGTGTTAACGGCCGAGCGGAAGGACAGGCGGTCGACTGTGTATACAACCTGGGCGAGGCTTCAACCGCCCATTTTCACAGAAAACAATAACCGTCATAGAGTCTGTGCCCCTGCCAAATTTCACAAGGATTGTTAAATTTTTGTTCGACTTATATCATACAAGTATTCTAGACAAATTAAATGAAAAAGGGCGGATCCACGCCTATTTTGAAATTTTCATTCTTTTTTGTATTTTGTTGCACCATATCATTACTGGAGTTGAATGTGACATTATTTACTTATACACTGTAAAGATATTCTAAAGATATACTAAAATTGCTAAAATTTGACTTTAAAAAAATTTTTGTAAAGTTGGCGCATTCGTCTTCCGATTTTGCTAATTTTTATTTAGCACACATATAGTAATAGGAGTAATATTCCTGCCAAATTTCATCATTATATCTTCAACGGCTGCCAAATTACAGCTTGCAAAACTTTTAAATTACCTTCTGTTAATAGTGGCCGGTTCCACGCACATTGTGCAAAATTTTACTAATTTTCTATTCCGCGTCATAAGGTCAACCCACCTACCAAATTTCATCGCTTTATCCGTCTTTGGTAATGAATTATCGCTCTTTTTCAGTTTATCGAAATTTTCGATATCGAAAAAGTGGGCGTGGTTATAGTCCGATTTCGTTCATTTTAAACAGCGATTTGGGATGAGTGCCCAGGAACCTACATACCAAATTTCATCAAGATACCTCAAAATTTACTTCGTGTTAACGTACAGACGGACGGACACGGCTAAATGAATTTCTTTTTTCGCCCAGATCATTTTGATATATGTAAGTCTATATCTATCTCGATTAGTTTATATCGTTATGGATTAACGTTATGCGAACAAAATTAATATACTCTGTGAGCTCAGCTCACAGCTAAAATGTGTGTTAGTTTGTAGCCGGTGTTTGAAGAGATGCATCCGTCGATTTTGTTCAAGCTTTCACATAAGTTGCGTATACCTCACACGGTGGTTTGCACAGAGGCTTGGTGGCGATCGACGCACAGGGTCTAGAGATATAGGCCAAAACGTGGACCCGGGTACCCCTAGAATGTGTTTATAGAATATGGATATCAAATGAAAGCTGTTGATGAGTGCTTTAGTAGAGGGTAATTTTCATACTAGGGTCTCCAGATACATGCCAAAACGTGGACCCGGGTACACCTTGAATGTGTTCATAGAATATGGATATCAAATGAAAGCTGTTGATGAGTGCTTTAGTAGAGGGTAATTTTCACACCCCTGGGTTACTAGGGTCTCGAGATATAGGCCAAACCTGGACCCGGGTACCCCTAGATGTGTTTATAGAATATTGATAACAGATGAAAGCAGTTGATTAGTGTGTTAGCAGAGGGTAATTTTCATACCCCTGGGTGACTAGGGTCTCGAGATATAGGCCAAAACGTGGACCCGGGTACCCCTAGAATGTGTTTATAAAATATGGATAACAGACGAAAGCTGTTGATGTGTGCTTTAGTAGAGGCTAATTTTTATACCCCTGGGTGACTAGGGTCTCAAGATATAGGCCAAAACGTGGACCCGTGAACGCCTAGAGAGTGTTTTTACATTATGGGTATCAAATTGAAGCTATTGTTGGGTATCAAATTGAAGCTATTGACGTGGATCAGGGTAACACTAGCATGTGTTTTCACACTGTGTATATCAAATTGAAGCTGTTGATGTGTGATTTAGTACAGAGTAAGTTTTATGCCGCTGGGTGATTAGGGTCTTGAGATATAGGCCAAAACCTGGACCCGGATACACCTAGAATGTGTGTGTAATATGGATATCAAATGAAAGCTGTTGCTGAGAGCTTTAAAGTAATTTTCATTGTGATGAAGCGAAAAAGACGCAGGGTGGAGTGAATGAAAGTTTTCGGAAAAACAGAAGAGGGGGGAGGGCAGAGTTAGACGGAAAAGGCTTATTAAAATGTATGCAGATGGACCAAATTTAGGGCAGAATAACGTCTGTCGGGTCTGCTAGTACATACATAAATTGTCACACCACACATATACGTTTATACAGAAACATAAATCACAATTTGTAAAACTTCATACGATTCGGTCGATTCGCGCCAGCGCAACTGCTTTAAATAAAATTTGTGCACTATATATTAAAGTTGGAATCTTTTTCTTTTTATTTAATTTTGCTACGGCTTGTTCGAGGTGAGTGCAGTGCAGTGATGAGTGTAAAAAGGGTTAAAAATTTATATATGGTCCATCTCGCCGCACAGAAAGGCACATATGGACAGTGAAAACAAAAAAAAAAAAGAGACAATACAGTCCACAAGCACAAATATTACAAAACAAAGAGTATAATACTAGGTTCAAACACACACCAAATCGGCAATTTATACTATTTGGGCAATTTATTACGCAATTTGTCATATAATAAATTGTAATAATAAATTGCCAATTTAAAAAAAATTGCGTAATAAATTGTTTCAAACTGCAAATGCAACATTGTAAATAGTGTTTATAGAGTATATTTAAACGTCAGTTACGCATGGCTGAACTACATGGTTGGCTTATCTCATCAGCTGATTTTATGTCTTTCATTTCACTGGAGTAGGGATTGTCAAAAGAAGATGGCAAACTCAAAATGAATCCAAAACATTGAACACATTTTCTTACAACACACAAAAATTTCAAAGTTTTATGTTTTCATTCCATTTCATTCGCCTAATATCAACACGCACATTTTGACAGTCTAAACAAAGGTATGTTCTTGCTGTAGGCATGAGCCAACCAGCTATCAAATTACTATTGTGTAAGCTAAATAGAGTTGTATGTTGAGCACTCAATTCAAATCAAAATTTCCTCAATTTATTTTTCTGTTTGAACATAGTATAAAACAAACAAAAGCCCAAGTGAAAAATAGTTGCAAGTGAACTAACAAAAAAAAAAAAACAATACATAAAATTCATACATTAAACATAAAAAATGTCTAAATCAAAAGATAGGGCGCGCGGCAAAATAATTACAAAAACAAAATATATGGTGCAAAATCACATAAAATAAAACATAACAGAACGGGCGCGAAAACCTCAAAAATATATTGAAATATACATATATACATACATACAGCCGAAACTGGGTACACATTAGGATGAAAAAAAATAAATAAATAAAAAGTCCGCAAAACACAATATTTTAACTAAACGCTTAGAAAGCTAATTTGAGGATTAAAAATAAGTCCGGGCGTGTATTTATAATACAAAACAAGTAAGGAAGGCTAAGTTCGGGTGTAACCGAACATTACATACTCAGTTGAGAGCTGTGGAGACAAAGTAAGGGAAAATCACCATGTTGTAAAAAGAACCTAGGGTAACCCTGGAATATGTTTGTATGACATTTGCATCAAATGGCAGGCATTAAAGAGTATTTTAAGAGGAAGTGGGCCATAGTTCTATAGATGGACGCCATTTAGGGATATCGCCATAAAGGTGGACCAGGCCTGACTCTAGAATTTATTTGTACGATATGGGTATCAAATGAAATGTGTTAATGATAATTTTAAAAGGGAGTGGGCCTAAGTTCTATAGGTGGACGCCTTTTCGAGATATCGCCATAAAGGTGGACCAGGGGTGTCTCTAGAATTTATTTTGTACGATATGGGTATCAAATGAAAGGTATTAATGAGTATTTTAAAAGGGCGTGGGCCTAAGTTCTATAGGTAGACGCCTTTTCGAGATATCGCCATAAAGATGCACCAGGGGTGACTCTAGAATTTGTTTGTACGATATGAGTATCAAATGAAAGGTGTTAATGAGTATTTTAAAAGGGTGTGGGCCTTAGTTCTATAGGTGGAGGCCTTTTCGAGATATCGCCATGAAGGTGGACCAGGGGTGACTCTAGAATTTGTTTGTACGATATGGGTATCAAATGAAAGGTGTTAATGAGTATTTTAAAAGGGAGTTGGCCTTATTTCTGTGGGTGGACGCCTTTTCGGGATATCGCCATAAACGTGGACCAGGGGTGACTCTAGAATGCGTTTCTACAATATGGGTATCAAATAAAAGGTGTTAATGAGTATTTTAAAAGGGCGTGGACCTTAGTTCTATAGGTGGACGCCTTTTCGAGATATCGCCATAAAGGTGGACCAGGGGTGAATCTATAATTTGTTTGTACGATATGGGTATCAAATGAAAGGTGTTAATGAGTATTTTAAAAGGGAGTGTGCCCTAGTTCTATAGGTGGATGCCTTTTCGAGATATCGCCATAAAGGTAGGCCAGGGGTGACTCTAGATTTTTTTTGTACGATATGGGTATCAAATGAAAGGTGTTAATGAGTATTTTAAAAAGGAGTGGGCTTTAGTTCTATATGTGGACGCCTTTTCGAGATATCGCCATAAACGTGGACCAGGGGTGACTCTAGAATGTGTTTGTACGATATGGGTATCAAATTAAAGGTATTAATGAGGGTTTTAAAATGGAGTGGCCCTTAGTTGTATATGTGAAGGCGTTTTCGAAATATCGACTAAAATGTGGACCAGGGTGATCCAGAACATCATCTGTCGGGTACCGCTGATTTATTTATATATGTAATATCACGAACAGTATTCCTTCCAAGATTCCAAGGGCTTTTGATTTCGCCCTGCAAAACTTTTTCATTTTCTTCTGTCACACCCATTTTACCAAGCTTTTTTCTAAAGTTATATTTTTCGTCAATAGACCAATACAATTACCATGTTTCATCCCTTTTTTCGTACTTGGTATATAATTATGGTATTTTTTTCATTTTTCGTAATTTTCGATATCGTAAAAGTGGGCGTGGTCATAGTCGGATTTCGGCAATTTTTTACACCAATACAAAGTGAGTTCAGATAAGTACGTGAACTGAGTTTAGTAAAGATATATCGAGTTTTGCTCAAGTTATCGTGTTAACGGCCGAGCGGAAGGACAGACGGTAGACTGTGTATAAAAACTGGGCGTGGCTTCAACCGATTTCGCCCTTTTTCACATAAAACATTTACCGTCCTAGAATCTATGCCTCTACCAAATTTCCCAAGCATTGGTAAATTTTTGTTCGACTTATGGCATTAAAAGTATCCTAGACAAATTACATGAAAAAGGGCGGAGCCACGCCCATTTTGAAACTTTCTTTTATTTTTGTATTTTGTTGCAACACATCATTACTGGAGTTGAATGTTGACATAATTTACTTATATACTGTAAAGATATTAACTTTTATTTTAAAATTTGAATTTAAAAAATTTTTTTTAAAAAGTGGGCGTGGTCGTTCTCCGATTTTGCTAATTTTTATTAAGCAGACATATAGTAATAAGAGTAACGTTCCTGCCAAATTTCATCATGACATCTTCAACGACTGCCAAATTACAGCTTGCAAAACTTCTAAATTACCTTCTTTTAAAAGTGGGCGGTGCCACACCCATTGTCCAAAATTTTACTAGTTTTCTGTTCTGCGTCATAAGTTCAACTCACGTACCAAGTTTCATCGCTTAATCCGTATTTGGTAATGAATTATCGCACTTTTTCGATTTTTCGAAATTTTCGATATCGAAAAAGTGGGAGTGGTTATTGTCCGATATCGTTCATTTTAAATAGCGATCTGAGATGAGTGCACCTACATACCAAATTTCATCAAGATACCTCCAAATTTACTCAAGTTATTGTGTTAAGGGACAGACGGACGGACGGACGGACGGACGGACATGGCTCAATCGAATTTTTTTTTCGATACTGATGATTTTGATATATGGAAGTCTATATCTATCTCGATTCCTTTATACCTGTACAACCAACCGTTATCCAATCAAAGAGTATAGAGTATAAAAAAAAACACAAACCAACAAAACAAAAATTAATAAAACATACTTGTTACCGACACTGTCTAAAATCTATTAATTCCTAAAATTAATCGACTATCATCAATTTTATTATCGATAAGCTAAAATGTCATATGGGTCGTAAGATGAATACTCTAACTGCGCCAGATTTTCATGCTCGTTTGTACTTCATCAAGTTTTCATGCAAAAAGAGCAGTTCGAACAAAATCGTCTTACGTCCTGCTTTTAATACCTTAAAGTATGTATAATTTAACCATCTATATTTATACTCATTTGAATATATAGTTTAATGTGAATTTATATCCGAAATAGGAATTTTAACAAAACCAAAAGCGTTGCTACATGTGGCGAAACTATACAAATAAATTGTAAATCTACATCTAGACATCGCTGTTAGGAAAATCAGAACGCTATCTTTCCGTTGGGAAACTGCCTCAACATTTTAAAATTATTTAAGTAATCTACCATCCTTTGACCAAAGTTGCAGCCAAAAGGGTTTGCATAAGAGCTTACCGAACACATGTGCCCATGCTAACCTCAGAGTAAGTACAATATGAACTTTGCATTTAGAACTCAACCACCACACCCGCCGTACTGTTCACATTGCAAAAACGATGCAATTAAAGAAGATTACGTATTCTGCGCTAATTGTAATAATGCTTTTCATGAATCATGCGCGTATGCATATGATTCCTCCCTGCAAGTATGGAAATGTCTCAAATGCTTGCAATCGACATCAGCGCCATCAATTCGAAGTACTTCAAGCCATAGTTCTAACTCAAATCGCGTAGCCGAACTTAAACTGCAACGATTGGAGGAAGAGCGACAGATGGCCATAGTGCGTGACAAAAAATTTCTTGATAAAAAATATAAAATTCTTGAAGCACATAACATCAATTTTTCCGATTGACATCGGGGAAATTCAGAAGGTATCATTTCGACAGTATCAATTTATTACGATACTATAACAGGGAATGTTGCGAAAAATTCGATCAAGGGAACTTCGCCCCGCACGTTAGCATATCCCTCGCTGAGAAATATGAGCAAAATAAGGCAATGTTTGCTAGTGAGGCTGCTATTACGAAGCATCTTATGTGCGCACCTATGACATCGAAAGCTTTCGGTATGCCTGCTGCCGGAGTGCAGCTACTGAGTTCGGCGCTTACGTGCGCGCCCATGACATCGACTACATACGTTCAGCCCGCTGATAGAGGGCAACGAACGAATGCAGCTTTCGCTGACATTCCTACCACTGGAGTAACTGCTCAGTACAATAATGTAGCGCAACAGACGAACGGCCTGCTATTGTGCGAGCCTGCGACGCCGACGCAAGCAGCTGCTGCCGCTACACAAACCGCTGCTATAGCGCAGCATATGCAGTCTCTACCAACGCCTTCAGCAGCAACACAACCTTGTTTAACATCAACTTTTGCAAATACTGTGTCTATATCGTCGCAAATAAACACACAGCTTTTGCAACGTATTCTACGAGCAGCAATTTATCGAGGATACAAAGAAGTGCACGCCAGTCTGTGCCTAGGGAATTGCCTACGTTTTCCGGACAACCGGAAGAATGGCCGCTCTTTAATTCTACATTTCAATGGTCAACTATAGTATGTGGTTTAACAGATGCCGAAAATTTGATAAGGCTTCAACGATGCCTTCGTGACGAAACGTTGCAAGCTGTTAAACACATTCTCATACACCCCTCTTGTGTTAGTACAGCAATGTCTACACTTAAGTTGCTATATGAATAACCAGAAAAAATATTATATTCTGTAAAAAATAGATTAAGGTTACTACCACAGGTAAATCAAAATAAAATAAAAACATTTTTTACCATTGGTGTAAAAAACCTGCAAACAACTATTGAAGCTTGTGGTTTGAATGAGGAAATGAATAACTCATCGTTGTTACAAGAGCTGGTAGAAAACCAACCACCAATTTACCAAATTAGTTGGGGAACACATAAGCTTGAGTTAGCAAAAACTAATATGCGTCCAAATATAGCGGAATTCTCAAATCTTAATATATAAAAAACACGTGTCACAACATTTTTGGAAGCGATGGACTCCTAAACTACTGAACCGATTTTTAATTTGTTTTGCACCCCGTGTGTAGTTTGATCTAACTTGAGAGATAGGATAGGTTATATCTCAGTTTATAGTCGCAATATTATTTTATTGCAATTTTTTTTATTTGTTTATACGTAATAATAAAATGTTACGTATACGCAGTGGCACTCATATTTTCAGGTGGTGCGGATATACTTCCGTGTAATTGCTTGGTGTTTAATTAAACAACCTGCTTATCAATAAAAAATATTATAGCGAATGATATCAAGTATAGCATATATCACCAGGCCCGCCGAGATGGTGGGGGGGTTTCTGAGGGGGCCCGCGATTTAGAGGTACTATGACATTTTTTTAATTCAGGAGAGTCTTTAGTTGTTCCATGTGAAATTTTTAAGCCGAATTTCAAAAGCAACGAAAATCTGCATTTCGTTTTAATATGATAGTGAAGTGTGAAAAATAAAAATCTATATATATAAAAAGAAAGGCTAAAATGTGTGTTAGTTGGTCGCCGGTGTTTGAAGAGATGCGTCCGTAGGTACCAGTAGGATACTTAAATATTAAATGGGAATATTTACATGAATGCTTATAACTTTTGTATTAGTCCATCGATTTTGTTGAATGAAAGCTTATTTTTTTGTAATAAAACAGAGCTTAGAGGGAAAAAAACAAATTTGAAAAAAAAATAAAAAGTTTTCGAGATCCTTCCTCGCAAAGTACAATTTTTTTTATATTTTTACAAAAAAAATGGAAAAAATCATTAATCTGGAGGGCCTAGTGTTGTATGCACAGTTTATAGAAAATTTTATTGCCTTTTAAAAGCTTCAAACTGTTTTGGAATTGCTCAATTCGTTCTTGAGATATATATGACCCAACTTTTTTTTTTTTGAAGAAAACCGTTATTCCTAAATATCTCAAAAACGTTACCATAGAATTAAAAATAACCTTGATTTTCGAAATCAGGGGGTGATTTTACATTTTAATTTCATAATGGCGTCTCTGGAGCATTTTGGCTGTAAACCAGTGTTATCAGCTGTTCGCAAAAATTACAACAAAAGAGCCTTTGTTCGCCTGCACAAGGAAGGAAGATAAGAAGAAAAAACATGTTGCGTGTGCAACAAGCTATGCAAAAACGTTGCTAGTTGCAAAATGTTTAAAGCGGCAGTTACCCACCGACGTGTGCCGTACGTATGGACGTTTGTCGTACGAAACACGTTTCACCGAACCCCCACGCCCGTAGGAATCAATGTGTGCGTCTGTGTACATGTACATAACATATTTGTGTGTTTCTTGTTTAGAGCAAAGCACTGTTGCCATTGACCAGTTTGCATGCATGCTTACGGAAACATCAACTTTTTCCATTTTAATCTTTGATGTTGTAAAACCTAGATTTATATTAAATAATAATAAATAGATTGCATTTTTATAATCTCCACTTTTACATAATTGTTTCGAATTATTTTCACAATTTTTCATACTTTAATTTGGTGTTTTTGCATAAAACTGCAAACGGTCAAAAATTAGCGCACAAAAGTTTACTAGGCAGCTCTGTCTAGTGAGAGAGCGATCAGCTGTCACTCTCTTACGGAAAAAATCAAAATTGTTTTGATTTCTACGTTCCGGGCTACGTAGGTACGGGCGTTGCACGTCGATGAGTTTTCGTTTACATTGCACATTCATAAGATAGGTCGGGTCAGCTAACGCGTTTTTTCTACGTACGTTCGGGTGTAACTGCCCCTTAAATCGCTAGATCGTGGTGAAAAATGGAACATAATAAGAAAAAATAATTTATGTAAACGATGTTTACAAAAACACTCACATTTCAGTTCGTGTGCAGAGATATGTGAAGTAAATAATTGTCGGCTTTAACATCATTCTCTGTTTCATCGAAGCACAGACTACAAGCAGAATTCCGACTCTCCTCAACTAAAATCAACCGAAATAGATATGTAGTTTTTTTGTTCATATTATTATTTAATATCATTATTTAAACGATACAATAAATAAAGGCAAATATGAAAGTAAAAATATGCGTGTTATAAAATGTATGATTGAGCAACGAATGGTAAAATTCTTGCGCTGACACCAATTACTTGAATATTGTTGACTAACGATTATCAATGTTCAGTGTTGCCGCTACACCACCCCCTTCCTCAGAGGAATCCTCGCACACTAAGTTCCTATCCAGAAAGCGTACACGCTTATTCTCATTCACATCTGTACAAATCACCGCTAGCTCCTCTTTCGGCACGTATGCGGGCTTCAACCTGTCGATGCTCACCGCTACAGGTTTACTTTTCATCAGAAGAGTGAACGTTTTAGGATGGTGCTCTAGCACTTGTAACGGACCCTCGTAAGGAGCTTTTAATGGTGCCTTTATTGTGTCATCCCGCAGAAACACATATTTGCAAAACCTTAAATCTCTAGGTACATAAACTGCTCTCTTTCCGTACGTCGTTGTTGCAATGGGTCGAAAATTTTCAAAGTAACTGAGCAACTTTTGTAAAAACTCGTGCTCATTAATTCGTTGTGTGTCCGCCTCGAAGAAAAATTCCCCGGGTAGCTTCACCGTCTTACCATAGACCAGCTCCGCCGTTGACGCCCCTAAATCTTCCTTGACTGCGGATCTCAAACCCATCAAAACTACTGGAATCTGATCCATCCAGTCAGCACTTTCCGCGTGACACCGCAACGCTGCTTTAAATACCCTATGCCACCGCTCGATTAAACCATTGGACTGTGGGTGATAAGCCGTAGTTCGCAAGTGCTTAATGCAAAGAAGTATAGTCATTTCATTGAACAGGTCGCTTTCGAACTGACGTCCCTGATCCTTCGTTATATGTTTAGGCACCCCAAACATGCATATCCAACCGCTGAATAATGCTTTAGCTACCCTTTCAGCCGTGATATTGGCTAGTGGAATAGCTTCCACCCATTCGGAGTACCTTTCTATGCAGGTAAGGCAATACGCGTAGCCGTTCGATTGCGGGAACGGGCCTACTAAATCAATGCTTATGTGCTCGAAACGTCTATATGGTACGGTGAAGGTCTGAAGTTCGCTGCGCGTATGGCGCGAAATTTTACATCGCTGAAACTGCTGACAATTTTTTACCAACCTTCGAATGTCTGAATTCGTGCCCTTCCATACGAATTTACTTGTTTGTTAGTTTAATAGTGGTTTTGGCACCCGGATGAGCTAACCCACGCAAAACGTTGAAGACTATTTCGCGAAATGATTTCGTCACATAAGCTCCGAGTCGTCCCGTAGAACTGTCGCAGATAATCCCCACATTCGAGGTTTGCAACTTGTACTTACTCAGCCTCAGCGATGTAGAATTGGACTTCAACAGGTTCTGCAATTCTCTACACTCCATCTGTTCGTCTCGAAGCGCTTCGTAGTTTACCGATGTACCACCGCTGACAATCTCGATGCGCGATAACATGTCTGCCACCACATTACTTTCTCCTTGGATGTGTTCCATTTTAGTCGTAAATTGACTAATGAAATCCAGTTGTCTCGACTGCCGGTGCGAAAGTCTCTCCATGTTCTGCTCTGTTCAAAAGTACCAGCGGTTTGCGGTCTGTATAAATAATAAATTGTGCACCTTCCAAAAAATAGCTGAAATATTTCACAGCCGTGTATATAGCTAACAATTCCCGAACGTATGTACTATACCGCCGCTCCGTATTGCTGAACTTACGCGAGAAAAATCCCAATAGCTGCCAACCTCTCTTTACACGTTGCTGTATCACTGCTCCCATTGACTTATCAGACGCGTCAGTCATAAGCGCTAACTCTGCTCCTTTACTTGGATACGCTAATAAGATCGCGTTTGCTAATTCCTACTTTAACTTATCGAAGGCTTCAGAAGTTTCCGGTGTCCACTTCAGCACTGATTTTTCGCGTTTTTTACATGGCCCCATTATATTCTGTAAGGGTGTCTCAATATCTGCCGCATGTGGTAGAAAACGTCTGTAAAAATTGACGGCGCCCAAAAAACTTCTCAGTTCATGTGCCACTTTAGGCTTTTTTCTGGCCAGTAAAGCTTCGCCTTTGCTCGGCAATGGCTTAATACCTTCACTTGTTACCGAATGTCCAAGAAATTTCACCTGGGGTAAGCCAAACTGACATTTGTCTGTATTTATGACTAGCCCTTTCTCCCGATACCGATTTAAAAGCGCGCGCAGATGTTCCACATGCTCCTCAACCGGAGTTGATGCCACTAATGCATCGTCCAAGTAGGGGAACACAAAAGGAAGGTCCCTTAGCGTGTCATCCATATAGCGCTGAAACGTTTGCGCTGCGTTGCGCAAACCGAATGTCATGTATCGGAATTCAAATAACCCAAACGGTGTGCTGGTCGCAGTTTTGGGCACGTCTGGCGGATGCCCCGGAATTTGGTGGTACGCTTTTTTGCAGTCGATCACTGAAAATATCTTTTTTCCTGCTAACTCACTAGCGAAGTCTTGAAAATGGCGAATTGGATATTTGTCCGGAATCGTCTTAGAATTTAGATGCCTATAATCGCCACACGGTCGCCACGAACCATCTGCTTTCTTTACCATATGCAGTGGGCTGCTCCATTGACTTTTCGAACGATTGTCTAAAAGATAATCAAACTCCTTTTTTGCTATAGCCAACTTTTCAGGTTCTAACCCATGATTCATGGTTCTAACCTACGTACTTTTTGAAAAACCGGCGTTTCAATGAAGTGACATATTTGTGTCGACGATTTTTCACGTTGAGTTGTTTCCTTCAATAGCTCCGTGTACTGAATCAACAAATCATGAAATACGCTAATTGATTTAATCGTGGCTATATTTTGATACTGTTAGCAAAACATTTTGCATGAACTACGTGTGCCAGACTCGCCGTGTACCAACTTTCCCTATTTACATCTACCATTACACCGAAATGCTTCAAAAAATCCGCTCCCAGTATAGGGTGTGTTACATCGGCGATGGTAAAAACTCATACAAATTTCTTCCCGATACCAATGTCTAAAATTAGTTGCTTTTGCTCATATGTATTTATGAATGTGTTGTTTGCTGCTGTCAATTTCGCCAGCGATGCCTGAGGGTTGTCGTTACTGTTGCGTGGAACAACAGATATTTCCGCGCCAGTATCTATTAAAAAGGTAATTTTGGAATTTTTATCTTTAATGAAAAGGCGAATTGCATGCGTTCCCATCCTTTGCTTAGTCGCTAAAAAGGATGGGCCTACTAGTTTCCCTGAATGCTAGGGCGAAAGGTGCATGGTGTTCTGCATTTGGTGGCACGTGAATTGAATCTACGATGATACCAGCATATTTCATTTGACTGTGAGCGCGAGGGGAACGACTGCGTCGACGATTTGCACTACGCTCGTTTTGACTACTACTACCCAACTCTAAATGCTCTAACCGCTTGTTCAGCGCTAAAATCGATGCTAGTACATCATTACCCGCGCCCAAGTCGTTCACCTCGTTTATTAATGGCTCATTACTGACCGCCATGATGTTGCCCGCTTTATCTCCTAAACTATCTAAATCACCTGTCACAGTTTCAAAAATTTGTTGCACATTTGCCGGTAGCTGATGTAACCACAGAGATTTCAGCGCTGTTTCGTCGAGATGGTCATCTGCCAGGTCGCGTAATTCTCGAAGAAAAGTTGTTGGCTTTTTTCGTTTGATTGTATTGGCGCTCAGTAGACGTTTTATTCGCGTATTTTTTTATTCGCTTAACTCTTTTATTAACCGCTCCTTTAAAGCATTGTATTTGTTAGCAGCCGTAGGTCTTCGAATAATATCAGCTGCATGTTTAAGAACTGCGGAATCAATTTCCGCCACTAGCGTATAAAATTTAGTATCACCTGTCGTAATATTCGAGCGAATAAACTGCTCCTCAAATTGTTGAAACCATAGCCGAGCATCAGGTTTCCAAAATGGCGGAGGCTTCACTGCGATACGAGCTATTTGCAACGCATTTGATGCATCTACAAAAATATCTCCTTCAGTATTCATGTTTTTTTTTTTACGTCGGGGTCACCAATTGTAGTTTATTTGTTTATATTATTATTTAATAACAAATGTACTGATATAAACGATACAATAAATAAAGACAAATATGAAGGTAAAAATATGTGTGTTATAAAATGTGTTATTGAACGACGAATGGTAAAACTCTTGTTGTTAGCGCTTTCACCAACTACTTGAATATTATCGACTAACGATTACAGATGTTCAGTGTTGCCGCTACAGATACAAAGGTAGAAAAGCATAAACCTAACGCGCATAGCATAAAAATTGGTGAAATTTTGTTTAAAATTGTACCGGTAACGCTAAAAGGAAACAACGAGAAAATAGTAAATACGTTTGCCTTTATCGATGAAGGCTCTTCAGTAAGTTTATTAGATGAAGAAGTTGCTAATGAATTGTAACTAAGCGGTCAACAACAAACATTGTGTTTGAAATGGACCGGTGAAATACAGCGAGAAAAAAATTTTCACAAAATCTAAATGTTGAAATTCTAACAAGGCAAGCAAAGAAAATAAAATTGAACGCACACACTGTCAGTAACCTCTCGATGCCAATACAAACTTTAGATGCTGAGGCTCTATGTAAGCAATTTAAACATTTAAAAAATATTCCAATTAAAGGTTACAAGAACGCTATGCCGCGCCTTCTCTTAGGAGTAGATAATTGGAAATTAGGAATTCCACATACAATTCGAGAAGGAAAGCCTACTGAACCGGTGGCGATCAAGACTGCACTAGGGTGGTTGATTTACGGAGGATGTAGTAGAAAACAAAAGTCTCAAGAATTTTTCAGCTATCATATTTGCGAGTGTAGTTCTGACTATGATGAAAAGTTACAAGAAAAAGTCAAAAGGGTTTATTCGTTAGAAAATATAGGTGCTAACTTGTCGTCGCAACTAAAACTAAATGCCGAAGATGAACGTTGTCTAAATATGCTAAAGTCGCTTAACAAAAAACGTTCTGATGGCCACTACGAAACCGCACTTTTGTGGCGATATGATACATTCGAACTACCAAAAAGCTACAACATGGCAAAGAAAATACTTTTGTGTCTGGAGAAAAGACTTATTACTGATCCCCAGCTGCTAAGCGTTTTTAGAAAAATCATTTCCGAATATTTGCTTAAAGGCTACATCAGAAAGTCAGACGTCAAAGAGGTACACG
Organism: Eurosta solidaginis; assembly: GCF_040869045.1. Lineage (NCBI taxonomy): Eukaryota > Metazoa > Arthropoda > Insecta > Diptera > Tephritidae > Eurosta > Eurosta solidaginis. The sequence continues at coordinate 114,923,282 of NC_090323.1, read as the reverse complement.
TTAAAATTTGGTATTTGCAAATTTTCACCGTATTCAATAAAAATAAAATTGGTAAAACCAGGATAGTCTGGGACGCTGCCGCCAAGGTGGACGGAGTGTCACTTGAAAGTATACTATTGAAAGGACCAGATATGCTGGAATCGCTCCCTGGTATATTACATAGATTTAGATAAAAGTCTGTAGCAGTGTGTGGTGACATTGCCGAAATGTTTCACCAAATTTTTATTCGACCTGGGGATCAATATGCTCAATCCTTCCTATGGCGAGATGGCAAAATCGAAAATGAACCGGAACCTTATACAATGAATGTTATGATTTTCGGCGCCATTTGTGCACCAAATATTTCACAATCACCCCTATTCTGCATTTCGATTACGTTCCCGTTCTCCGCTCCGCTTTAATCGAAGTTTGGTATTCTGCATTACGACGGAATCGTAAAGAGAAGAGGAAGAGCAAATGATTTTTCGAAATCATCTGTTGGTACGGAATGTGTGAACATTGGAACAAAATAAATTAAAGCAAATTTGTAAAAAACACTGAAAAACGTTTATATTTTATTATCCACGCATTGTACAAAAAAAAGCAATAGAATATATTGCCGTAGTGTTATATTTTTTTGAGTGAAGTGCTTTCATAATTGTAAGTGTGTTTTTGTCGTTCTTTTGGCCAATTCCCTGCCGTGGCCACCAAGTTTTGTTAAAACGGATTCCTGCACGAATATAGTTGACATTTTCTGAATTTAAGGATGCTAATTTCATTGCACTGGCCTAAAATACTTTATAAAGGTTTATTTATTCCTTCCGCAAGGATTGTTTACGTTTTCGCTTCACCTTCCTCTACGCCGGCAGCTTGCTTTGGCATATAACTGGACCCAACGAACAGACACAAATTATAGCTGTCTATTATAATGGAATCAATAGCCGCGGCATATTTGTGGAGTTGGAAAGCAACGCATACGAAAATGGCCAGACGAGAATGGAAAGGCAAATATTGCGACATTTGTGTAATCCATTTGAGATGAGTGACGAATTGTAAGAAATTGAACTTAAAAGTGGTAAAGTTTAAAGACTTATTCTCTTATTTAGGTTCAAAAAAAACACTCGACTTAACAAGGATGCTTTCAAGTATGTGTTAGATACTTCTGCGGGGCAAATACGTCCAAGGACTTCGACATCGACATGTTGTTTTTGACCTGGAAACATATAAAAAAACAATCATCATCAAGCCTTCTACGTTTCTTAACAAGTTTTACTTACATTTTTGTTAAAATTCTGTTATAAATTAATAAAAAAATAAAAAGAAAATATTTTTCCGCCAACTAATTTGCAACTTAGAAAAACGGAACTACGATCGAAATGCAGAATACAAAAAATCGAACGATTCGAAGTTGGATCGAAAGAGATTGGAACACAGAATACCAAAATTGCCAAATCGAAAAAATTCCAATCCAAGTCGAAATGCAGAATAGGGCTGAATATATTAAAAATCTTAACGTATCAGAATTCGAAAAGGAATTGCCACAAGCAGCTGATACTATTAGGCGTAATCATTATGTTGATGATTACCTGGATTCCTTTGATACAATAGGTGAAGCGATAAAAATATCTAAAAAAGTTAAATTTATACACAGTCAAGGCGGATTCTACATTCGTAATTGGACATCGAATGCGGAAAAGGTTCTGAAAGAGCTCAATACGGAAAGCGAAGCGTTAGTGTCGATATACGATCCCGTCGGTCTGCTGGGCTACTTTCTTATGTACACAAAGATCTTAATGCAAGAAATATGGTGCAGTTCTATTGCCTGGGATGAAACGATTTTGCCGGAGCAATTTTCAAAATGGCTCAGATGTGTAAAAATACTTACTGATGTAGAAAACATTCGTATAAGTCGCTGTTATCTTAAAAGCTTCGTTAACTACAACTCACTTGATGTGCAGCTGCATACGTTTGTAGACGCGAGCGATAATGGTTATGCTTCAGTTTCATATTTTAGAATTACTGACGGTAAGGATATTGTGTGCTTCTTAATCGGGTCCAGGACCAAAGTGGCACCATTAAAGCTGACATCCATCCCGCGCTTGGAGCTCATGGCAGCGCTTATCGGAGCAAGGCTTTCAAACTACATTCTTCAAAACCACGAATTAAAAGTAAATCGAAAATATATTGGTCTGATTCAAAACAGTGTTGAGTTGGCTACATTTCGATCATCGTAAATATAGCCAATTTGTAGGATTTCTTGTAAGCGAAATTTTGGATTTAACCAATCAAAATGAGTGGAGGTGGATACCCACCAAACTCAATGTGTGCGCTACGTTTCATTGATAACTTGAAATCGAAATTACTCAGACGAAATTTACAGTATGGAGAACTTATCCAAGAAGAAATCGAAAATGCAAAAATTGTCTTGTACCAACAAGCACAAAGGAGTGCCTACGCAAAGGAAATTGAGAGAGTAAAAAGAAATAATCTGCTACCTAAATCAAGCCCTTTATACAAAAAGTCACCGTATTTGGATGGCAACAACATTCATGCGCATCGATGACCGAATAGACATGACATTTCTTAGAGGTGAGCAAGAGATGCCGATAATTTTTCCAAAGAAAAATCCTATAACTACGTTAATAATAATGCACTACCATAATCTATATTTAAATAATGAAACCATGGTAAATGAAGTTCGTCAAATATATTATATACCGCGTCTACGCGTCGTTTACAAGAAACATATTCGAAATTGTCAAATGCGTAAAATCCAAAAAACCGTATCGCATACGCCACAAATGGCTAAGTTGCCTCGAGCTAGACTAACTGCTTATGTAGCGCCGTTTACTTTCACGGGCGTCGATTTTTTCGGACCCATTTTGACTACAGTAAATCGACACAAAGAAAAGCGACATGGAGTTTTATGCACGTGCTTAACCACCCTGCAGTCAAACCAACTAGTTGTATACTAGAAGAATACTAGTTTGCCAAAAATTCCAACTAGTATGAGTTCTGTCATTAGCAACTGGTATTTTTAACACGGCGATGTCCTACGAAATATCAATTGCCAGCTTCTGCATCAGCATCATACCAATTGACAAACTAGTCATTATATACACCAACATCATACCACTTGACATACTAGTCATTATATACACCAACATCATACCAGATGACATACTAGTCAGCATACCCATCAGGGTCATACCAATTGACACACTAGTCAGCCTTTTCGCCAGCATTATACCAGATGATATACTAGTTATTATATACACCAATATCATACCAATTGACATACAAGTCAGTGTATTCAACATCAACATACCAGTTGGCATACTACTCAATCTATGCATCATTGTAATACCAGTTAACATACTAGTCGATATTTGCATCAGCATTCTACTAGTTAATATACTAGTCCTAGTCGGGTTAAAAAATTACTTGAAAATTGTTAAATTTGCTCAAATTCATTTTATTCATTATATTTCATATATATAAAATGTATGTATATACACATATATCACTTTAAAATTTATCACTTCAATACATAATACTTTGGAATAGATTTTAATAAAAATTCAAATAACTACGTATATAAAAACTTAAAAGTATCATTCAAAATTACTAAACTAGTAAAAATGCAATTTTGATTAATTTAATTAAATTATGAAAGTATTTATGTATAGATATCACCTCATATATATCACTTCACAATATATAAACTTAGGAACTAATGTAAATTAAAATTACTTGTATACAAAAACTAAAAAATTAAAATTCAAAATTTTCTAACTAAACTCAAATTCATTTCAAAAATTAACCTTCAACTCAGGAACTAATGTAAATTAAAATTACTTATATATAAAAACTAAAAAATTATAATTCAAAATTTTCTAACTATACTTAAATTCTTCTCAAAAATTAACATTCAAGGTTTCGCCATTCTTATGTAATTAAAGAGATACACCTTTTTTAGTTTTAGTTTAGAAAGTTACAGTTGAAATTCAGAATTTTAAATTGAAGTTTAGAAAATTATAATCCGAGTTTTTGAACTTCAATTGTAATTTTCTGAACTCTAATTGAACACTCTGAACTTCATTTGTAATTTTCTGAACTTCAATTACAACTTACCCAATTAAACTGAAAAAGTGAAAATGGAATTGGAAAAAATACTTACAAACAAACTCCGATTCTCAGGTACAACCTTTTCATCAATCTTAAACAAATCCTCTGCACACGACAGAGGAAAGCAAGATTTTACTGAGCACGCTACAGCTTCTTTTATAAGCTTTTATTTAGTTTCACTTTTGTTGTCTGTAATGGAATCTTGCAAGTTAAATTTGATACACTTCCCGGTGTCCGATTGAGCTGAAATTTTGCACACATGTATAACTCCGATGACAATGCAATATTACTTTGTTAGAATTCGATAAATTACTCGATAGCACAGTTATCGGTAAAGATTTGTATTTACTTTGGCATAACAGCCTAAGTCCCATATAAACCCGCCGGTACCTATCCGTGGATTGTGATATTTGGACGTGGTGAATCACGCGTGGTGAATCTCAACGCTTGCGAAAAGCGGAGACACAACCCTCTGTTGTATTTCTGTGTATAACCAACATAGCTGAATTTTTAAGGCTGTTTAACTCTGTAATCTTTTCTGTAATTTATTTTGCTTTTGGAAAAATTACCTATTTGAAAAAAGCTGGCTGAAAAATATTGGCATAACAGCTTAAGTTAAATCAAGAATGGAAAAACTTTGAAAATTTGAGCAGATGTGGCAATTTCGCGTGTCCGTTGAACGAAATATTGACAATCTTTTGATCATCGCTAGGAAATTAGCGACATTCCATCAACTTAGCAGCACTTTAGCAATACTACTGTTATTATTTGGCCGCTCAAACACACCCATATTAATTGTGTATTAAATTTAAAATATACAACTCAAAAACGACTCCGGTTGTTATGTCCGCAGCGTTTATTTGGTGCAAATACAACATAATAATTTACACGGCCAAAGCCATAATAATTTGCACGGGTCATCAATTCTTTCTCTGATTCAAAAGCTGAACTACCAGCGCTATCGCCATCAGCTCAGTGTCATCATTGCCAGTAGCGCCAATAACACCAAACTCGTGCCTGACACACAAAAGTCGTTTCACTCAATAGCGCAGGTGAAATGTACTACGCACTCACTACTAAGTAGCGTCAAAAATTCGATTGGAGTCATTTCGTCAATGAGCTACCATTGAGCTGGCACCGCATTGGCGCTGGCGCCATGCCATTTACATCACTAAAATTGCACGAATGTCCAGGCTCATGACTTTGTTGATCCAGATGGTGAAAACGAAGACTCAAAGCCATCAACAGCCGTCATTTTCAAAGTGTAAAAATTCTGTGATACAACGAACGCTAACGCCGTTAGGCTATTGTCGGTAAGTGTTGCATACTTTTCTGCGCACTTGATTTTGTTTTACAGATTTTTGGCGATGGTATTTTAGCTAAGCGAAAGTAGGAATTTTATTTTAAAACAGATTTAACCCACAGATGAGAGATCTGCAATAAGTAGTTGTAAACTGAACGCGGTATAGGCAAAGTTAAGTTATTTAACACTGTTTGACACAATTTTATATGCGCTCTCTGTCAAAAATGCTTCAACTAACTTAGTCACATTTTATTTCGATTATGAATATGCCCCAATATATTCGGATTATGATATAATAAAATTAAAGAAAAAAATAAAATTAAAGAAAAAAACTTTTTAAAAATAAGCTTTTATTATTGGTTAATAAAATTAACTAAAAAGTAAGTTGATGCATTAAAAGAAATGGATAGAATGAGAAACGTTACAAATAACTAAGTAAAGATTACGTAACTAATTTAAACAATATTTTACCCTACTAAAAATTTAAAAAAATTCCTATTTAAATTAAATTTAAGAAAAAGGCTTTTCTAAGAATAAGCTTCTATTACTTGTTAATAAAACGAACTAAAAAGTAAAAAATAAAATTAAAGAAAAAAACTTTTTTAAAAATAAGCTTTTATTATTGGTTAATAAAATTAACTAAAAAGTAAACAATAAATTGACTCTAAAGAAATATAACACTTTATAAGTTCATTGTAAGCTTTAACGATAATTAGGCTTTTTCGTCTGCGACAAAAGAATTCTATATTGTACATAATTATATATTTCTAACATTAAAACTTTACACCTAAATTATTAAACCTTACAGTTTATATCACAGTCCTAATTGTTCTAATAAAAGCGTGTTACATTGCGATAGCAAGAAAAGGAGATCCTAAATGTTCTTAATTATACCATCAAAATTCAACACGTTTTTTATTAGAACAATTAGAACTGTGATATAAACTGTAAGGTTTAATAATTTAGGTGTAAAGTTTTAATGTTAAAAATATATAATTATGTACAATATAGAATTCTTTTGTCGCAGACGAAAAAGCCCAATTATCGTTAAAGCTTACAATGAACTTATAAAGTGTTATATTTCTTTAGAGTCAATTTATTGTTTACTTTTTAGTTAATTTTATTAACCAATAATAAAAGCTTATTTTTAAAAAAGTTTTTTTCTTTAAATTTATTTCAACTAACTTGCTCATTACCACTTTTTGGTCTGCAAGTGCAGTCATCACTGCAGCATTTTGAGAAGACATAAAAGCTAAAGAAAATAAAGTTGAATCTAGGTAAATGTAATATGTATATAGAAATATATTTAACATTCTTACACAAAATGGTCTGCTTCCGACGGTTTCTGAAAGTAAAAAAAAAAACACAAATTACCAAATAGATCTTGCATTCATGTAGAGCTTTTAGCTATGCCAATGAAATTTTTTTTATAAAAAATTTCCGTACTGGCAAACTTTGTCCTGCCCTAAAATTGAGTCAATTGCAAGCAAACAGGAAAAATTGTAATAACTTTTGAGAAAGAACACCCTACTTATAACTTTCTGAACTTAAATTGTAACTTTCTGAGTTTAATTTGGAATTTCTGATCTTTTATTGTAATTTTCTGAACTTGACTCGAAAAGGTGTAGACTTTTAACAAAAATTCTTTTATTACCCTGAATCGTAAATGGTGCACTAATGGAATATGCATTGAAATCATCAAAATTTCAACAACCACACAAATTTAAATTTTTTTTGCTGATATCTCTTAGAGTTTTTGAACTTTCCAACATATGCTGTTTTTGTGTTGAAAATAAGTATATTGATTTGATTTGGATTTATATTGTATGGGGGATGTCACGACCGTCATTCCCATTTACCCCACTTCTCCTTAAACTATGAATTTAACAATATCAGATATGCCAAGTTTATGTAACGTGACTTAATCTGTTAAAGATGTGTGACATTGAAAGAACTACACCCTCCTTTCCAATTCTTACCACTTTTTTCCACTGATATAAAATTGATATTAGGCATCTGCTTGCCAAGTATCATTGCCCTGGTATTGTTGGTATATATATCAGATGACACGCTCCATACATATCAAAATTACCCCCTATGCACTGAATCAATTTTTCTAACAAATTGGTGTATATTTAATTTAAATGGGCCACACGGTGAAAATTTGAGTGTGGCTTATTTATATATAAACAGGGTAACGTTTCACAAGATGGTGCACCACCTAATTTTTATCAAAGGTGGTATCAAAAGACGCTCCTCGACCTCCGTTTTTAGAATCCCGAAGCAAAAATTAAAATTTTTATTTCTGTCAAACAGATATAAGCAAGAAATCGGTTCTAATTTTCATGTGGTTGTTTTTTTGGTAATAGTCTAGTTGAGGGGTCGGCTGCTAATACGCTACCAAAAATATTGTGAAAGGTGTCAAACGACGCGTCTTGACACCAGTATAAATAATCCGAAGGCGGAAAATAAAAATATTAACTCGTTCAAAAGGTATTAACGAAAACCCTAAAAAAGACCCGTGGGTACCTCCGAAACCGGGGGTGGGATCCATAGTATTTTTGCGCAGAACGCCTTTTTGAGTTGGCGGCCTTCGGCCGCGCTTATAAAAAATAACCATGGTTGGGTCCGATACCGGTTTGGAGATCAAAACTAAATGCGCGCCGGACACCTTGGTTTCAGATTCTTAAAACGGAGGTCGAGACGCGTCATTTGATACCATCTTTGATAATTTTTGATAAAAATTAGGTGGTGCACCGTCTTGTAAAACGTTACCATATAGATTTTTTTATTCGGTTTTGGGAATTGAATCTTCCAATTCCAAATGGTGGCAGTCCTCTTGCCTCTAGTTAAAGCGCCAGTTTAACAAACATAAAAGGGTAATATATTGGCAACCTTTAGACGTGCCTAAGCAGCTAACGCATGTTGCAAAGTAAAAATCCGTAGCACAATAATTTTCCTTTTTTATTAAAGTCAAGGAATGGCTGTAAATCCCTTAAAATACCTGGTTAAGCCAAAGTTGACGATTTATGTTATGCATCCAGAACTTCTCAAAATATAAACAGATTTGTTTACATAATTTTTCGATATGACAGGGGAGTAGTTAGAGAACGCATATTACCGATGGTGCATTAATTTAACCCTTGGACTGAAATTTATAGGCCCTACATATACGATTTTGTATGCATCATCGTGAGCTGGCGGATGAGTGCATGTATTTGCCGGGGGAGCGACAAATCGCCTAAAACTGTGACTACTATACCCATTAAATAACTTACCTTGCAAATCTGTTATCTTTGCATCCAACGCCTTGCAACCTGCACACTCTGCAACTTGTGACTTTTTATCTGGAAAAGAAAAAAAACCGAGTTTATGATAACTTATGCAGATGAATATGTGATGGAACTTACAAGAGGATGATGGTACGTTCTCTACGTTGGTGAAGGATACGAGCTTTATATCTTTCGGCATGGTTGGTTTATATTTATTGTTTAAATTCACTAGATATATGTTAATTTAGTTAATAAGTAGGGAAATTAATATTTTGTTGCATATGATTTCGCACCAACAAACAAAACAAATTATTAATTTCCCTAATGTGTTCAATTTAATTGAGTTAAAAAGTGCCATGTAACAATGGCAGCAATAATATGCTATCAATATGAGGGAGACCTACTAGTTTACATTCTATTTCTTCAATAGGGTATTGGGTTTCCTTCTCTATGAGTGAGAAGTCGCCCACGCAAATACGAAGGGCATGGAGTCAATTGGTTCTAAAAAGAAACTTCTCAAATTTGCAAACTCATTCCCTATTATAAAACGTCTGTCTTCCGAAAACCCTGTAATTTCTATTGGTTTGAATGGTTTAATAAGGCAGAAGCTATCTGGCTTTTTAGAAGAAAATACACAATCCTGGAAAAAATAACACAAACCTCTGCCCCTCAAAGTTTTAAAGCCCTGATGCTTTTCCTTTGTTTCATGACTGACTCGATTTATTATTTGTGGAAGAATTTGAGTTGGCTTTTTGATATAATTTTTTAATGTTTGCAAATAATTTTCGAAGTCGTAAGCTGAAAAACTTGATAACAGACCAATTGATTCAACACTCTCCGTTCGATGTAGTAAATGATGAACGTTATGAGTAACACTGGAATCCCCGAATATAGTTGAAACATTTTCAACAAATAAAGATAACATATATTTTGCAATTCCCAAATTATCTAAATATGATTTGGGACAAAGGAGCATGCTATACGCACAGAATAGAAGCAAAAATTGATAATTTAAGTCACCATGAACATTGTCTTTCAGAATAAGGACCCCAGTATATAACAGAAATTGGCGAAACTCAGTTGCCTTCCAATTTGAGATTTCATCGAACGTTCTGGGCTTACGGGCGAATTCCTTCGTTATGAACGGTGCTAGAGAGACTAAAAATTGTGAAATATGTTTCTTTTTAAGCTTTTCAACTTTTATATTTATATCGTCTTGTATAATTCTTTTTAAAAAGTTTCGCATTATCCCCAAATCCACCAAATGCATACTATCTATAGCTACTTGGCTTATCATTTTTACACCAATTTTTTCTAGTGGAGTCTTTGAATTCCTAAATTTCGGTTCATGATGTGTTTTGTATCTTCTGGTTAAAAAGTCATTGTCAGTTACCAAATTTCCAGACACAGAAGAATATACCATTACATGGTTTACCTTTACCCCGATTTGCGTACACTTGCTGTAACCATGAGAAGCTGAATGAAAGGTGTACCACAAACAAACGCTTTCGCGGGAGCATCACATATAATTGACCTTATCAGAACTTTTAACAATTTGCCACCTAGTTCAATGCCATTTTCCAAGATATTCTCCATTTCCGTAACAAAAGGGTTTAAAAATTCCGAAACATCGCTTGGCTTTTTATTTCCAACATATATACCGACGGAAAAAATACAAGCTGAACTAAAATCAACTAGCCGCACCAATATTGGCCACAATTGAATGCGAGAGCTTCTGAATAATGGCAACCCATCAATGTTGATGTCTATATAAACAGTGTCAATTTCTTTAAATATGTATGCAATTTTCTCCAATTGCTTGCTCAAACCAACATGGCAATAGAGTTCTGGTGGAATGGATTTAGTAACTGCGATTTCTCTTCTTTTGGCATATAGTGTTTCGGCGCTTCTTGGTACATCTAGATTCTCTTCTTGTAAAATACTAAGAAGGCTCTCAAATGCTCTACGTGATGGTCTAAAAGTATTAAACCATTCCAGTATTTTTTCCTTAAAGGAACGCTGCAGTTTGCCTATAACAGAATTTCCACTATCTACATTAATAGCTCCATCAGAACAATCACTTTTCTCACATTCGTACTTAGTATGCAAACTCCCTATATCGCCAACTCCACTTATGCTAGTACCGCATTCCTCCACAGAGGATTTTGATGGCCCTGCTTCATCATTACTAGAAACTGGTCGAAACAAGGTCCTAGCATACATTTCCCTTTGCTTCTTGAAATGTCTTCTCATATTACGTTTGCTACTCATCGTTACATGCAATTTTCAACTTACCAAAATCGCAAAACACAACAAAATTTATATTTTTAGTTTTATTTTTTATTTTATATTATTTTTATAAGGCACGAGCAAAATTTTTCCACTTTACCGTACACGCTTGATAATTTGGAATGTATACTGAAAAAGTTAGATGTGTATACGCAAGCCGTTTATCGATTATTGCGATTACCACCGATAGATCGAAAATATGTAGTCGGCTGATATGATCGTCCGTGCTCGTGTTATGTTTTTCTTAAAACAGCTGTTGTTATATTACAACTATAACAAACTTCTTATTGAATAGCCACAATATTTTGTTTTCCAAATAATATATAAAGCTTTACATGTAAAACCACCAATGCGGCAACGACAGATAGCAAATCGATGATAGGTTGAATATAGCAGCAAAGGCACAAAGCAAAGCAACGCGAGCAAAAAATTCACATAGATCGCCTTTCTGCGTTGATTTTGAACTATGAAACGTCTTGTTGCTTTAATACAAGCACAGATTTAGCTGCACTCCATTACGCGGCAAAATATTCTTTGCATGTATTCTTATAGGCAAAGGCCAAAAAGTGTAGCGCCGTTGCCGCTACATGTCGCGAAAGTTAGTCCGCCTTTAATTTTATTGACGACATATCTGTACCGTTTTCACTAACCAACTTGAATCCATGCATAAAAATTACAATCGCCTTTTAAATGAAATTTCTATAAAAATTTTTGAACATCAAATTTTTTTCACTGAACTGGAACTAATTTACACACAGTCGTATTCTTAAAATTTTGAACAGTATACTTTTACGGGAACCCAAACCTTAATGGTTTTGGGTAATATAAGGCAGCGCGTAAGATTTAAAGTGCGTGCATACTAAGCGGCGCGACACGTAGCGGCAGCGGCGCTTCACTTTTTTGCCTATTTGATCAACATTGCTGCTCATGGCCACGCCGCGCAGTGTTGCTGCCGCTAGGTGTGAATTGCTCCATAAGAATACATGCAAATAATATTTTTTAGTGCAGCTCAGTGTGCTCTTAGCTTTAGAAATGTTTAACCGCACAAATAACCTACCCAGATTGCGCATTCACAAGTTCAAAATTGCTTCGTTCTGCGCATCTACGTCACAGTTGCCTACTTAAGCGAATGAAAGAGAAAAAAAGCAAGAGCTAAAGGAAAATGACGTAATAATTGCCCATAAAAATCAGCTAAAATTATGTTTACATGCGCAATGCTCCACCTTCTATAATTCCATAATGCTTATATCGCTATATCAAAATCGATAGTTTCGTTTATCGACCATCTTTTGTCATCGTTGACATTTACATATATATAAAGAAAAAATAGCCAATCTTCACAGGCTAGAAAATAGCAATTCTTCAACGAATTGAATTACAAAATCTAAAATAGAGTAATACCAATTCTTACGCAACAACTAAATAAATATAAAGCTTTAATTGTAGAGCTCAATGGGAAGTTAAAGGTAATCGAAGAGCAAGAAACGCTTATACGCGAGTTCAAAGCCAAAGCTGCACGATTCGAAGAGTACATCAAAAGTCAAAGTAGCACATCCGAATATAGTTCAGCTCCACCAAAACAAGCATCACCAAGGCAACAGGCTGCCAATGATGCTGACAACAGTAATGGGCAAGAAAATAAGCACTTGCACACAACTGAGATACAGCAAATTGAAGCGCGTGTACGCGATGAAATGTCCAAGTTATTTGCCATCGAAATTAAACGTTTTCAAATAAAACTTAAACTGAAGAGAAAAATATTAGTTTACAACGTGGATATGAACTTGCGCGTAAAGTCCTACAACAGCGACAAACCGAAGTGGAGCTATTAAAGCAAGCTATCCTAGATGAACGTGAACATATCGCAGAAGTACTAAACAAAAAAGATGCTGAAGCCCATGCGATGATTGAAACTGCCATATTGCATAAATTTCGTGATGAATTATAAGCAAAAAATCAACATGCTGTTCAACTATCTAAAGAATTGGAAGAACGGCAAACGCAAATCGAAGCCTAGCGTCGATGAAAGCTGTAATGATGCAATGGGAGGAGCAAAGTAAACATGTCGATGCTATAGAGAGTGAATGGAAAGATAAGGTACAAACTTTGGAGCGAGCGCACCGAAAGGCGCTGACAGCATGGCAAAAGAAATACAATTCTGCAAAACATACAGCAGCGAATTATAAGCGTTACGCTGAAGATAAAGAAACACATATGTTGCGAGAATATGATCGACTTAAAACAGAATATGATGTTTCACTGACAAACATCAAAGCTCGTATGAAGGATACCCTGGAAAAACGGAATCGTGAGATGAGGGAAACTATAGCTGCAATAGAGAAACATCATGAGTTAGGTTATGACAAGGAAAATAGAAAATGAAATTAAGAGCTTCAGTCTGTATTACGAACGATAGTTCAAACGATTGATTCGCCTCCAAACGATTGCGTCTAGCAATGGTATTCTTCGGACTTTACGTTTCTTACTTTATGTCAAACAGGAAGGCGAAAGCAACTATCAAATGATACGTTACCATCGTTCACAATAGTGCAAATATATTGGCGATTCGTCTCTGAGGCGAAACGAACGTTCCTTTTGTATATAGAATGGAGCCTTAAATAATTGTTTTAGACAGTGGATACGAAGGGCATTTATCGTACATTTATTTTAATATTAGTTTATAGTCTTGCTATTATCATAATGTTCAAATAAATTCTTTTTTTTTTAAAGCTGAAATTAACGGGTAAATTTTTATGATCTTGAAATTTAATGGTAGGTATGTTCATCTTATACATTTGTAAATTTTAATGAGTTATAGACGCCTTTCATAATAATTTGTTTACATTGATATGTTATATTAATCTATTGCATCGAGCAAATAAAATAAACAACACGGACAACGTCGCGCATATTTACAGACATTTAATTACAAATAAAGTAGTAACAAACTCCACGCCTAAGCAAGAGGACGTGTAAATTAATGTATGTCATTTGTTGTTACTGTTTCATCAATATTTTGTTTATATAATGTTATTTGTTTGTATAGATTTTGCAGTTTATATCCCTGAGGACGGTTACCGCGGGGTAACCGAAATATATCGGATTTTTAAAGAAAACTTGTGTTTATTATAAGCTTTTATTTAGTTTCACTTTTGTTGTCTGTAATGGAATCTTGCAAGTTAAATTTGATACACTTCCCGGTGTCCGATTGAACTGAAATTTTGCACACATGTATAACTCCGATGACATTGCAATATTGCTTTGTTAGAATTCGATAAATTAATCGATAACACAGTTATCGGTAAAGATTTGTATTTACTTTGGCATAACAGCCTAAGTCCCATACAAACCCGCCGGTACCTATCCGTGGATTGTGATATTTGGACGTGGTGAATCACGCGTGTCACGCGTGGTGAATCTCAACGCTTGCGAAAAGCCGAGACACAACCCTCTGTTGTATAACCAAAAAGGCTGTTTAACTCTGTAATCTTTTCTGTAATTTATTTTGCTTTTGGAAAAATTACGTATTTGAAAAAAACTGGCAGAAAAATATTGGCATAACAGCTTAAGTTAAATCAAGAATGGAAAAACTTGGAAAATTTCAGCAATTACGCGTGCCCGTTGAACGAAATATTGACAATCTATTGATAATCGCTAGGAAATTAGCGACATTCCATCAACTTAGCAGCACTTTAGCAATACTACTGTTATTATTTGGCCGCTCAAACACACCCATATTAATTGTGCATTAAATTTAAAATATAGAACTCAAAAGCTGAACTACCAGCGCTACCGCCATCAGCTCTTTGTCATCATTGCCAGTAGCGCCAATAACACCAAACTCGTGCCCGACACACAAAAGTCGTTTCACTCAATAGCGCAAGTGAAATGTACTACGCACTCACTACTAAGTAACGTCAAATATTCGATTGGAGTCATTTCGTCAATGAGCTACCATTGAGCTGGCACCGCATTGGCGCTGGCGCCATGCAATTTACATCACTAAAATTGCACGAATGTCCAGGCTCATGACTTTGTTAATCCAGATGGTGAAAACGAAGACTCAAAGGAATGCAACCTTGCAAACAACAGCCGTCATTTTCAAAGTGTAAAAATTCTGTGATACAACAAACGCTAACGCCGTTAGGCTGTTATCGGTAAGTGTTGCATACTTTTCTGCGCACTTGATTTTGTTTTACAGATTTTTGGCGATGGAATTTTAGCTAAGCGAAAGTAGAATTTTATTTTAAAACAGATTAAACCCACAGATGAGAGATCTGCAATAAGTAGTTGTAAACTGAACGCGCCATAGGCAAAGTTAAGTTATTTAACACTGTTTGACATAATTTTATATGTGCTCTCTGTCAAAAATGCTTCAACTAACTTAGTCACATTTTATTTCGATTATGAATATGCCCCAATATATTCAGATTATGATATAATAAAATTAAAGAAAAAAATAAAATTAAAGAAAAAAATTTTTTTAAAAATAAGCTTTTATTATTGGCTAATAAAATTAACTAAAAAGTAAGTTGATGCACTAAAAGAAATGGATAGAATGAGAAACGTTACAAATAACTAAGTAAAGATTACGTAACTAATTTAAACAATATTTTACCCTACTAAAAATTTAAAAAAATTCCTATTTAAATTAAATTTAAGAAAAAGGCTTTTCTAAGAACAAGCTTCTATTACTTGTTAATAAAACGAACTAAAAAGTAAAAAATAAAATTAAAAAAAAAATTAGAACAATTAGAACTGTGATATAAACTGTAAGGTTTAATAATTTAGGTGTAAAGTTTTAATGTTAAAAATATATATTTATGTACAATATAGAATTCTTTTGTCGCAGACGAAAAAGCCTAATTATCGTTAAAGCTTACAATGAACTTATAGAGTGTTATATTTCTTTAGAGTCAATTTATTGTTTACTTTTTAGTTAATTTTATTAACCAATAATAAAAGCTTATTTTTAAAAAAGTTTTTTTTTCTTTAATTTTTTTTAATTGACCTCGAGCCGGCAAAAATATATATTAAATATGAAAGGTCGCCAAACAATTTACTCTAAAATAAACAACAATACATAAAAAATAAAATAAATAACATAAATTTCGATAGACACAAAGTCTTTGATCTTATCTTCGGATTCGCGTTCCAAAACTAGTATTTTGATACCTCTCCAAAATTTAGGACGTGTACTAAGGGTGTCTTGCGGTCTTATAGTAATACCTTTGTATGCATATTACAATTAAGTTGATGTATATTGAACTAGAGAGATATTAAATTAGATAGATAATCAATCATTTTGTAAACTAATTTATCTATTGAGGGGCCACGGACTTTTTCCATTATTATGCAGCTGTCGGCATAAGAAATGATAGTACCTCCTCCTTTGTAGTTCTCCTTGATTTTGAAGTTTCGTTCCTAAACTTTGCCGACTTTGGCCGGCCACTCAAAAAGCTTGCACGCAATCTACTCTGCCAACGGAACGAAATAACACTTGGCGATTTCGTAATCGATCAGCGGAGAGCGGAACATATCCTCCTGATATGTGACGCAATCTCAAGCCAAGAGAACTTTTAGGGTTCATCCTTTGATGAGGTGGTGTGAAGGAGGTCGCAGCGCAATCAATAAATTATCTATCCATGTAATGGAGAAGGAACGAGCCAGTTGTTGTTGTTGTAGCAGTGCTTCGCCCCATTCAATAGGTGCGACCCATCACAAAGTGTCATCAATATCCTCTAACGGGAGTCCAAGGAAACTTGTTGTTTCAACAGGGGTGCACCATAATGAGAGGGGTATTAGAGGCGGTGGTTCCACAATACAGTTAAAGAGATGGTTGGTGTCATGTGGGACCATATGTTTTGTATGTCGGGGTTGATTCTGGATAGGTAAGAGTTTAACCTGTTACAGTATCCAGATCGAAGTTGAGCTGGAGTGACGCACGTTTTCCTACGGATAACGCGTTCCTCCTCTGCTAGTTCTGAGTACTTTTCTTCGAGTACCGGATTCGCCGGGCAACTCCTGGCATAGAGGTCCTACGCCTGTTTGTGGATATCATCCAGGAACTGCTTGTGCTTTTTGGCATCATACGACTGTGTTCTCAGGAGCCGTATTTCCTTATAATGTTTACGGATATGGCCACTGGGCGGTGTAGTCTCATTAATCAGATGTCGTTTTGGATGGCCAGTTTGTGGGTATTTAAGAGAAACTGTTTGGTTAGCATTTTATTTCTCTCCCTAATGGGGAGTACTCTCAACTCATAGTGTAGATGGTGTTCTGGGGACATAGGAAGACAGCCCGTAGCGATTCTGAGGGCAGAATTTTGGAAAGCCTGTATTTTCTTCCAGTGAGTAACCTTTATTTAACCTTGGCGACCATATCGGGGACGCATATCATGCCGGCCACTTGCTTTGTAAGTGAAAAAGCGTTTCTTTGTCTTTACCCCAATTGTTGCCGGCAAGACGTCATTCCCAAGATTTTAGGGTATAAGACAGTCGGTAGCGTAGTGCCATCGACGTGGATGTTCACAATGGTCGAAATTTGGGACGTCCATGTTGTAAAGAAGGTCGCGGAGGATTAAGTCGGTGATAATGCCAGGTTTCGCGAGGCGAAAAAACTGGAGAGATCAGGGAGGTAGCTTATTCTGTTGCAAAGCTCATCGATCTGTACGCCTGGACCTGTGGCCATTATTTTGCAATCATCGGCGTAGGAAGGGATAGTGACTCCTTCTGGTGGTGATATGAAGAAGTTAATCAAAAGTGGCACCCCTTGCATAATAATTCTCTGGTTTGATGTTACTTGCCTGAATTGCACCGATGCTTGCCGATCAGACTTGGGGGAAGGGGAGACCCTTCTAGGTCTTCCATTAACGTGCCGTGGTTGACCATATCAAAAGCTTTTGAACGAGCCAGTCATGGTTGACAGGCCAAGCAGCACCAGCACCGTCCTATGATGAGTGTTAATGGAGTTCAGTAGTGATATGCACTTTACGGAAGTCTGGATAACCGAAGAATTTCGTTTAAATGAGTTACTGACTAAAGGGATAATATCGGTAGATACTGGTTGGGTTTCCGGTTTTTGGTAGGGGGTTTATCCTTGCCATTCTCCGTTATTTTGGAATGGCAAGTGCTTTTAAAGATAAGTAGAAAAAATGTGCGAGGCTGCAGATGCGCTCATGGTCAAGGTGTTTTGGTATCGGCACAGGTATTTCATCTGGGACGTTTGGGAATTCTAGTCGATTAAATCATTCAAATACTAACTAGTATGAATAACATCACAAAGTTATAGTCAATAAACTATTCTAAAACTGACTAGTATGATGAATCCCATGAAATTCTAGTCAGTTAACTACTCATACACTAACTAGTATGAATCACACAACAAAATTATAGTCAATGAACTACTCAAAATCTGATTAGTATGATGAACGCCACAAAATTCTAGTCAGTTAACTACTCATACACTAACTAGTATAAATCACACCACAAAATTATACTCAATGAACTACTCAAAAGCTGACTAGTATGATGAACGCCACACAATTCTAGTCAGTTAATTACTCATACACTAACTAGTGTGAATAACGCCACAAAATTCTAGTCAATGAACTAGAATGTGCGCTGACTATTTTGGCTTTTGACTGCAGGGTATAAGAGCGTCGAAATCGCGTATTCTCTTACCACAATTTCCTGTATATTAGCAATACGAAATTTTATGGCAAGACGAGGTATTTCGTGAATTCTTTAGCGATAATGGACAAACTTTATTGGGTGCTGAGAGAGAGCTGCGCGAAGCAGTTGCCGAAGTGGATCGAAATGACCTCGTTCGCACTTTCACTTCTTCGTTTACGAAATGGAATTTTAATCCACCTCTTTCACCACATATGGGAGGCGCTTGGGAACGTTTAGTGCGCTCCATAAAAACTGTTCTCTATAAAATAACGCCTACTCGCACGCCAAACAAAGAACGTTTGAGAAGTATGCTGGCTGAAATTGAAAACACTGTTAGGTCAGGGCCACTTACGTATGTTCCTCTCGACGATAGCGATGCTGAAGCTATCACACCAAATCATCTTTTGATGGGAAGTTCGAACGGCATGAAACCATATTCCCTATTTGAGAGCAACGCAGGTGTTCTGAGAAATAATTGGCTAGAATATCAACGATATGCAGACAACTTTTGGAAGAATATTTGCCGCCATTAACATGTAGGACAAAATGGCATGAGATAGTCAAGCCATTAGGCGTCGGCGACCTTGTTGTGGTGGTTGACCCTTCATGCCCTCGCAATGTCTGGCCGCGAGGAAAGGTACTCGAGACGAGGTTAGCAAAGGATGGACAGGTACGTAGTGCAAAAATTCGTACTAATAGCGGTATCCTAGATCGGCCGGCTTCAAAGATTACCGTTTTAGACGTGGCTCGAGAATTGGAGTAAGGCGACGAAGAACTTCTCGCCATACTGGGGGCGGATTATTACCACCACTGTCTAAAATTTATTACTTTCTATAATTAATCGACTATCACCAATTTTATTATCGATAAGCTAAAATGTGTTATGGGTCGTAAGATGAATTCTCTAACTGCGTGAAATTATCTCGCTCGTTTGTACTTCATCAAGTTTTCATGCAAAAAGAGCAGTTCGAAGCAATATATAAAGAAATCGTCTTACGTCCTGGTTTTCATACCTTAAAGTATGTATAATTTAACCATCTATATCATTTGAATACAGAGTTTAATGTGAATTTGTATCCGAAATAGGAATTTTAGCAAAACCAAAAGCGTTGCTACATGTAGCGAAACTATACAAATAAATTGTAAATCTACTTCTAGACATCGCACTTTTCGTTCAAAGTTCTAGGAAAATCAGAACGCTATCGTTCCGTTGGGAAACTGTCTCAACAATACTTAAAAACTAATACCAACAACACAGGTACCCACTCTAACCCCCTGATAGATTGCGGTAAGTTGTATCTGAACAATTATAGAATTGTTTTAGTGAAAAAAAAAAACTTTAAAAATAAAATATTATTCACTACAGGCTAATGCTTATTTTCTTGTGCTAGCACAATAGCAAATCTAAAAGACCGCTATAATTGCAAGTATATAATTTGCCAATATTATCCCGCAATACCCCTTCGCCTTTAAAAAGGGAGCTCGAAGTAGGATTGCTTAACAAAAAAAAATATATATATATAGCATAAAAAATTAATTGCCGCAAAAAGTATGATTTGTATTATATCATATACATTAGGCCGGGTCGATTTTTGGGGACGCAAAAAAATCACCTGCTCTGTGAAAATCATATTCTAGGGATCAAAATAAGAAACTTTGCCGAAGGAACCATACCTCTAAAACGAATTCTGATGTCCCCCCTTTTGGGTCGTATGGGCAAATTTTGAAAAATCCCACTTTGAAATGCCTATGTTTTTTCTTTGTGGAGTTTATTTTTCTCTTTAGAAATTTATTTAGTCAGAACATATGTAAATGAAAAAATGAATTTAACTTAGTAATAGAAATGGAATTAAAAAAAAAATTATTTGAAATTAGCGTTTTTACAACCCCCTTTTAAAACCAAGGCATCACTGTGATGCATTTGCATGTCGTAAACATAGTTGTGTAGGTTTTTTATTCAACCGTTTTAAAAAATGAAGGTATCACTGTGACACAATTGCAGATCGTAAAATTGTGTGTGTTGTTTTTTTTAAGCCACCACAAGACACAGCAGGTAGAATTGAAATTGCCCCTACCCAAAAGTTCGACCCAAAGGGGGGGGGACATCAGAACTCGTTTTAGAGGTATGGTTCCTTCGGCAAAGTTTCTTATTCTGATCCCTAGAATACGATTTTAACAGAGCAATGAGCAATTTTTAAATCGACCCGCCCTAATATACATACATATCACATATTTCGATATTACATACATAAATATAAATGTATCGTCCCGTCGTTTGCACCCAAAAAATAACCTTATTTAATCAACCTTATATATAAAGGTACGGTTAAAATAAACTATTGGGCCCATATTAAAAGTATTCATACATACTCGTACACAGGTCCATAATAAGGGACAAAAACAAAAACAGCAGACCTACTGTTTAATTTTCATGTTGCTAAGCGCAACTTAATCTCTCCAAAATAAAAGCAAAAACAAACATTCAAGTATTAACTTGCAAATTTACCCGGCAATAACATATAAGTCAACAAAGGCAGAATTGTGAAAACTAATAAACAGTAGCCATAAAGAAAGAAAAAAAATCATCGCTAACGCACTTTCTGGCCTCTCAAATAAATCACATTATAAAAACATAGGGGAATATTTAGAATAAGGTGCCACGATTTTCCAACTTTTCTTTTTTTCGAGGGGTGGCGGGGGTCCTAAAAATCACAAAATTATCATCCGCAACTCTAGGAAACTCTTAGTTAATGTTAAAGTCGCACATGTCGATAGCTATACCAAAAGACGCGTATTTCCGTCAAGATTCAGAATCCGAAACCAGAAACTACATTTTTTATCTCGTTTAAAAGTTATTCGCGGAAAACCCGGCAGCGATTTAGTTTAGCACCCCCCGACTTCGGGGTTAAACTTGGTATCAAATGAAAGAGGGAGTTTTCCCGATCACAAATATATATAACTTAAAGTGAGCAGACTTATAGTTTACGAGTTATTTGGTATTTATGAGCATAAAAGTTTTGAAAGATGTGTAAATTGTAAGTGAGAGTGCTATAGAAATTTGCTAAATTTGCAAACTTTAACATCAAATAACTCGTAAACTATAAGTCTGCGCACTTAGTTATATATATTTGTGATCGGGAGAACTCCCTCTTTCATTTGATACCAATTTTAACCCCGAACTCGGGGGGTGCTATTCTAAAATTTTCCCGAAAACCCGTCTGTACTATTGTCGCTTTTTTCGTTGTTGCAATTAAACAAAGGAAAACAAATGAAGGTGGTGAATAGTGTTGCCAGCTCCGCAACAATATCTTTTTAACTTGGTAGAAGATTATAAGGTGGTGACACGTCGACATAAATGTAAACAAACATACACTATCAATGTATTTTGTTTTGTAATTCTCTGAATAATTTGAAATTAATGTATTTAATTGGAACAAGTGCAGAATACATTCATTTGTCAAAAAAAAAAAAATAAAATTGGACTTTATAGAGATTTTTATGCTGATTCCAACGGTAATTCTGCATAGAACACCTTTCTGCATAGGCGGCCTTCGGCCGCGCTTATAAAAAATAACCCTGGGCTACGCCATGCCAAATCCGGGTGTGTGGTATAACCGTGTCGACGTGCAACCACCTTATAATGTTCTATCAAGATAAAAAGATATTGTTTGGGAGCTGGCAACACTATTCACCACCGTCATTTGTTTAATTGCTACAACGAAAAAAGCGACAATAGTACCGACGGGTTTTCCGCGAATAACTTTTAAACGATCGGATTCTGAATCTTGACGCAAATACGCGTCTTTACGCGTCTTTTGATACCTCTATCGACATGTGCGACCCGAATTTTAAGTGCAGGACTTAAGTTGAAATTTTACTAAATTTGGAAATTAAAAAGGTTATATTTCATAAACTAAGAGTTTCCTAGAGTTGCGGATGATAATTTTGTGATTTTTAGGACCCCCTCTACCCCTACAAATCAGGAAAAAGTTTGAAAATCGTGGCACCTTATATAAAATCCAACCCAAAACATACTTGAAAAATTTGCACAAACAAATAAACGTTTGGTAAGCGACAAAGCTGCAGTATAAGTAGGGCTGCCAGACGTCCCGGTTTTCCGGGATATGTCCCGGTTTTAGGCCATTTTTCCCGGTGTCCCGGTCCAACCCTAAAATGTCCCGGGTTTCGTTCAGGTGTACCGATTTTTAAATCTCATCGATTGTAAAGAGCCATGAAGTCTACCAACTATTTGGTTTGCTTATAATGTGGGATCCAACTAGTCTCAATACGAGTACCAACTACCGACTTTTATTGTAAAATTCTAGCATCGCTAGATAGTTGCACATTGCATAGTACACATATATCAATTATCGATGTAAAGTGCTCTTCCTAATTAGCTACAGCTGTTTTTGTTTTGCGCTAAGTAATTGGTCCTTCAAGTTGAGTATTTCTCAAAAAATTTATAAATTAGATGTGTTTATAATACTTTCAATCACTTTTAAAAAATGCCAAAAAGGAAATGTAAATTCCTTCTCTCATACACAGAGAAAGGGTCTTTTATGAAACTTGGAGGAAGTGAACATGAATCATTGTGCACAGTTTGTGATTGTTTTATTGCCATTGGGTCACGGTGGACGCTCATATATTCTTGATTATATCGACAGTTTCGAGCACAAATCAAGGTTATCCGAGGCGTCTACTTTAAAAGAAATTTCTTAGTTTTTTGTAAAACCAAATACAACAAAGAGGCAGGTGATCTCCGCCACTGAACTAAGAAATGTATTTAAGATTATCAATCATAAGTCCTTCAGCTCAATAGATTGCACCACAAAATTAATGCGCTCATGTATCCTGATTCGGAAATAGCAAAAAAGCAATCAGGTTACGGGACCAAAGCAACAGATTATATCAAAAATGTTTTGGCTCCGCACTCAGTAGCAAACTTTGTAGATATTTTAATAAAAAATGTGCCTTTTTATGGAATTTCAACGGCCGCCAACACCCACAAAGCCGAAAAATGTTTCCATTGCTTATTCACTTTTTCACGAAAAAAGAAGGTTAACAAGTAAAATTATTAAAACTCACAAATTTACCTAATGAAACTGCAGATTTTGTAACGTCATTTGGTGTAGACACATTAACTGATCACAAAATACCATTACAAAACCTTGAAGCTTTTGGTGGTGATAATACCAATACCAACTTTGGGGGAAGAAAAAGGCAGGGACTGAATAACATATTTTATAGATTAAAAGAAGTTTCAGGGAAAAGCATAGAGGTCGTAGGTTGCCCTGCTTATATACTTCACAATACAATTTCTAGTGTAGTGGATGTAATGCCAATAGATGTAGAGTCTGTTATATTTAAGATATATAAATAATTTTCGATATTCACTGTGCGAACGGAGCGGCTTAAAATTTTTGTGATAATGCGGACACAGTGTACAGATCAATTCTTTCTTATAGTAAAACACGGCGGCGCTCACTGGTGCCTGCAATAGAAAGAATTTTGCAAATGTGGAATCCGCTAAAAAAACTTTTTTCGAATGTAAAGGATGCTCCTAAAGCTATTGCAGACTTTTTCAAAAATGCTTTATCCGAAGTGTACATGTCATTTATTCATTGCCAATCGTGTTTATCTGAAAAACAAAATAAGAAAATTGAAAAAATGGCTATATCGATTATCGAAGTGCAAAAATTACTAAGTGGAAGTATAGAAAGTTTAAAGGTCAGACATGAAAATAAATTTATAGAAAACCAAGCAAACATTATCTTAGAGCAGTTAAAGCAGAAAGGCGATATATACGCAGAGGGAATTTTAGATTTTGAAGATGATGTAAATATGTTTTTTCATGTAGCAAATATTTACTAGGAGGAGTGAAGTGTCCATTTGAATGAATATAGCGTTTTTAGTTGGATGGATTTGTACAATGAACCAACATGGCCAAGAAGTCCAAATGACTGTAATGTATTTAAGTAAAAAAATATAACAATTTCTGATGACTACTTTGAAGAGGTAATATATTGTTACGAATATTAGCAAAACTAAGGGTTTCTGCCATCTCTAGGCCGATGCTAAGCAGTGACGTGAATTCACATCAATAATTCAATCACTATGTATATACATAAACGAAACAATAATTGCGTCTACACATATGTACCATGTACGTATACGAGCAGCGGAGAATCAATGCACAAACAATTGCATATATCTGAGATACTCCTTAAAGTATGCAATGAGAGAAGCTATAAAATCGTGCAATTGTAGTTACAGCTGAGAAGTGTGAGAGGTGATGGCAATTAGTAGATTCTGGAAATGGAAGCGCCTAGAAGATGCGAACGTTGAAATCAGAGAGTATAAAAAGCAGCACATGTAGAGGCGCTTGAATTCAGTTTGATTTGAGCTATCAAGCAGTTTCGATTAAGACGCTATCTAGCGAGCCATAGCAGTATTATTTTGAAAGTCAGTTTCATTTAAGCTATCAGTTTGGTTATTAAGCCAGCTAGTTGCAAAGTATAAGTGTTATTGTGAAGTACTTTAATAAAGGCCATTTTTCCATTATTCAATATTGGAGTTATTTATTCAACAGTTTAGCGATACGAATGTTGGCAGAAGATTGCAACTAAGGGTAATTACAGTAAAATCGTTACAATTGGTGTCAGAAGAGGAATTGTTGAATAAATTCCAGAGGACAATGAGGACATGGCAAAGTTCAGTGAATTGAAGATCCAGCAACTAAAGAAGGAGTTGAAGAGCCGTGGATTGAATACAAGCGGCGTTAAACTCGAACTTCAGGCACGGCTACGAGAGGCAATGGAAGCAGAAGGAATTGATGTGGACGAGTATGTCTTTTATCCTAATGGGGACGAGACAACAGCAAAAATTGAAGAGAAAAATGAAACACCGCAGACAATGGCGAACACAGACCTGAACATGATATTGGCTGCAATATCGGCACAAATGTCCAAAATGTCATCACAAATATCCACCAACATGTCATCTTAGCTGGAATCGCAGGAGACACGTTTAACATCCAAGATGGAAGCACAGGAGGCACGTATTTCAGAAATGTCATCGCAAATGTTAACTCAACTGGAAGAGCAGAAGACATATATGGCATCCCAGCTGGAATCACATGAGACACGTATTTCAGAAATGTCGACACAGATTACATCGAAGATAGAAACACAACTGAAAGAGCAAGAGGCGCGTATATAATCAAAACTCGAAGCGCGTATGGACGAGAAAATAACGCAGTTTGAAGAAAAATTCGAGACAGAGGTGGGTGCTTTGAGAGGTCGTATACAGGAGTTGCAACTAATTCGCCCAGTTGTTTCAGCAAGCAATACGAAGGTAAAAACTCCATATTTTGACGGCTCTGTTCCTTTCCATGTGTTTAAGATTCAGTTTGAGAAGACCGCAGCAGTGAACAACTGGAGTGCGGAAGATAAAGTTGCTGAACTATTCTTGGCATTGAAAGAGCCTACAGCTGAGATTTTACAAACCTTTCCAGAGGGCGAACGGAACTGTTATGAAGCATTGATGGGCGCTCTAAAGAGATGATACGGAACCGAGCATAGGAGACAGATATACCAAATGGAGTTGCTGAACCGCTTCCAGAGGCCTGGTGAAACATTGCAAGAGTTTGCGTCGGATATTGAAAGGCTAGCACATTTAGCGAATGCGGACGCACCCGTGGAATACACTGAAAGGGTAAAGATTCAGAGCTTTATAAATGGCATACGGGACGCCAAAACAAAGCGAGCTACATAAGCAAACCCAAAGCCAACATTCGCAGAAACGGTGTCACAAGCTCTGATTCAGGAAACAGCGTCGCTTCTGTGTAAGCCAGTTTTCAAAGCACGCCGTGTGGAAGTAGAAAGGCCAGAGTGAGTAGACGCAATATTGGAGGCGCTGAAAGGATCGCAAAAGCGGAGCGAAAAAGTTATCAAATGCGGGAAGTACGGTCACATTGCACGTCATTGCGATCTTGGTCCTAATAGTTCCAACAATGTGGGTGGCCGTAAACGTAAAGCTGGAGGAGATGAGCAAGAGCGTGTCAGTTGTAAAGAACGAAAACTTGCCCCAGCTATTGAATGTCCTGTGATATCTGTGTCGCAAATTGGTAGAAAATCGATCAGTATTACCGTCAGAGGGAATGTGGATGGTAAAGAACATGTACTGACTGTAGATACGGGCGCACCTCATTCCTTGATTCGATCTGATTTGGTCTTAATTGGGAAGGTCATGGTTTTACACAAATTCGTTTTGGCGGAGATCGTTGATGAAATCATATTGGGAGCGGACTTCTTGGTTCACCATGACATCAAGATCGATATGCAGAAAAGGGTGATGCGTTATAAGAACCAGGATATACCACTTAACTACAGTTTGCAGAAAGGATTCAGTAGTAATCGAGTACTGGTGGAGAAGATTCGACAAAAACCACTGAAGTCAAAGTCAAATGTTAATAGGTTGAATGGGCCAAATAAAACAAAATCAAAAGTACCTGCGATAGAAACACTGGCATTGACAAAACCTAAAAGACGCAGGAAAACGAAGCAATGAATTTCCTAGAAAGAATACGAGGGTAGTTTCAAGCCGGAGCGCACTACTGTTGTGAAACGTGGGAACGATACTGATTATGCGAAGCCAATCCGTCAAGCGCAAGCTCTACGAAGTAGTTCATTGGTCAAGCAACAGAGTGAGAGGGAACGATCCAGGATAATGAGTAGTAAGATGAAACACAGGTACGACAAGGAAAATAATTCGAAAGGTTTCCGGGAGGGAGATTTGGTACTGCTATACAACCCTCACCGACGGAAAGGTTTTCCATCCAAATATCGGTGCAGTTGGGAAGGCACGTACAGAGTTGTGAAGACGATCAGTGATGTCATCTACCGTATACAAGCAATTGGGAAATCACGAAATAGAAGAGTGGCACATTTGGCGATGCTAGCAGCGTTTAGATCGAGAGATTTGTCGGATCGGGACGATCAGACTTAGGTGGAGGGCAGAGTTACGAATATTAGTAAAACTAAGGGGTGCTGCCATCTCTAGGCCGATGCTAAGCAGTGACGTGAATTCACATCAATAATTCAATCATTATGTATCTACATAAACGAAACAATAATTGCGTCTACACATATGTACCATGTACGTACACGAGCAGCGGAGAATCAATGCACAAATACATGCATATATCTAAGATACTCCTGAAAGTATGCAATGAGCTATAAAATCGTGCAATTGTAGTTACAGCTGAGAAGTTTGAGAGCTGATGGCAATTAGTAGATTCCGAAAATGGAAGCGCCTAGAAGATGCGAACGTTGAAATCAGAGAGTATAAAAGGCAGCAAATGTAGAGGCGCTGGAATTCAGTTTGATTTGAGCTATCATCGATTAAGACGCTATCTAGCGAGCCATAGCAGTATTAT
This sequence comes from Eurosta solidaginis, assembly GCF_040869045.1. Classification (NCBI taxonomy): domain Eukaryota; kingdom Metazoa; phylum Arthropoda; class Insecta; order Diptera; family Tephritidae; genus Eurosta; species Eurosta solidaginis. Next base: position 114,895,202 of record NC_090323.1, on the reverse strand, counting down.
TTTGAAAGTCAGTCTCATTTAAGCTATCAGTTTGGTTATTAAGCCAGCTAGTTGCAAAGTATAAGTGTTACTGTGAAATACTTTAATAAAGGCCATTTTTGCATTATTCAATATTGGAGTTATTTATTCAACAGTTTAGCGATACGAACGTTGGCAGAAGATTGCAACCAAGGGGAACTACAGTAAAATCGTTACAATATTTAAAGCAATTTATAGAAAGTCAAAGTGATGATTTTAAATGTAAAAATCTAAATGAAAATGGCTTTATTTTTTTTTAACATAACTAAAGAAAAGAAGAGAAATAAAATTTACTTAAAATAGTTCGATATTTATATGCGATACCTAGTCATAGTGCTAATGCGTAACGAATTATTTCTCTTCTTTCATCTGAATGGCGTCCACCGTGGTGTGATGGGGCGCGTGCTCGGCCTACCACACCGGATGCCCTGGGTTCCAACCCCGGGCAAAGCAAAATCAAAAATTTTAGAAATAAGGTTTTTCAATTAGAAGAAAATTTTTCTAAGCGGGGTCGCCCCTCGGCAGTGTTTGGCAAGCGCTCCGGGTGTATTTCTGCCATGAAAAGCTCTCAGTGAAAACTCATCTGCCTCGCAGATGCCGCTCAGAGTCGGCATAAAATCATGTAGGTCCCGTCCGGCCAATTTGTAGTGAAAATCAAGAGGAGCACGACGCAAATTGGAAGAGAAGCTCGGCCTTAGATCTCTTCGGAGGTTATCGCGCCTTACATTTATTTTTTTTATTTATTTTCATCTAAATAGAAATAAAATTAAAGAAAAAAAAACTTTTTTAAAAATAAGCTTTTATTATTGGTTAATAAAATTAACTAAAAAGTAAACAATAAATTGACTCTAAAGAAATATAACACTTTATAAGTTCATTGTAAGCTTTAACGATAATTAGGCTTTTTCGTCTGCGACAATAGAATTCTATATTGTACATAAATATATATTTCTAACATTAAAACTTTACACCTAAATTATTAAACCTTACAGTTTATACAGAGAATTTAAACACAATGAGAAGGCGTTTTTTTGGCATCCACTTCTTACGATCCATTTGCATGTGACACGTCTTGCACTTCACCACTATTCCCCAAATTCATGTCAACTTAACAGGGTGCAAGACGTAACAGAAAATTCTGTTAACGATTTTCTCTGTTCGTCTGTTACCAAAAAATTCTCTGATCAGAGCAAGTATATTGCAAATTTAATTCTCTGATTTTTTGTAAATAAATTACGATGGTTGGAAGGTTGAAGTCTTCGGCACAGACGAAGACAGTCCTGTCCTTACTTGTTTTTTTTTATATTCAAAGTGTGAATTTGAATCTGTGCCTATGATTCAGGGCAAAACAAAAACAAAAGTGCTACAAGTGTATAGGGGTTAAGCAGCTCCGATGTAAAGAAATATTTTGACAAGTATAAAATACATTATTCAGTCAACAAATATAGTCAAAAAATTTTCAGAAAGCTGAATTAAAAATTATTATAAATTTTTGATCTCCTAAAGTAAACACATTTGATTCAAATATGATTCCAAAATGTGGTTGAAAAAATATATTCAGTGTTTGATCATCTAAAGTATTCATATTTGATTATTTCTTTTGTTCAATTGTATGGTAACTCATTATTTTGTCAGAAAGAGTAATCAAATTACATTGATATGTAGGGAAATTGAAAATTTAATCACCTAAATGGTGAGTGGGTATAAACAAACCTAGATTGGTATATATGTACACACATATATTCCTAAACTAAAGATCAGCCTACACCCCCATTTGCCACCCACTTCATTGATACCAATATATCCATGCATAAGCTAACAAATGTTTGCACATTCACATGTTCAAATAAAAGACAAACTGTTTCAATCAACCACTTCCTACAAAAACTATTCTTACGCACAAGCATATGTACAAATCTATGTTCATATGTAAGCTAAGAAATATTTTTATATTCGCATGTTGACAAACAAAACAAAATTCACTTCAACCATCCAACCATACGCACAAGCACACATACATATGTACATATGTATGCTCATGTTTTGTATGTAAATCGCAAAATCCTGAAAACTAGCTTCCTCTTGATTTTTCATTCATAAATGCTTCTTCTTAAGTTGTCCGAATTGGTGATAGAATTCGGCAACATGGCATTTGATAAAATCGTCAAAAGACAAATTTTTGCGATTTTATAAATTCCAACTTCGATGCATATTGGGGGTATTCATTATGACGAGCATAACTACTTTCATAACCCCGCACTTTTCCTATGAAATAATACCAAACTATTTATAAGCCTGTATGAAAGTACTAATATGGTAGTAAAAAATGCAAATAAACATGCACAGATATTGCCTAGTAATTGTCCACTAACATATTAACTATATAATCTAAAACTTTCCATCCATTGTTTATATAAATTATTGCAAATAATTTTCCCATATCCTGAATTGCCGAGTTGTCACAGGTTATGGACATTTTTATTTGCTATATGAAACCCCCTATCATATTCTGCCGAAAAATTGTTCGCGCAGCCACGCTGCCAAATTTGCAGCAACTGTGTTGCAGTTGCTACATAAGAGTGGTGTTTTACCCGTTTCTGGCCCGAATTCGCACTGTGACGTCATACTGTATATGCTGACTTGTTTACCACATGTCAGTACAAAGTAAGAATTTTACATTATTTTCATAGATAAAAATTAATATATGAGAACGGCGAAATAAATTAAAGTAATTTTGCGAAGAAATATAACATTATTTCGCAAAAGAGCAATAAATTCGTTTATTTTAATTTTATAATAAATTCCCCTTTTAGCTGTGAGTTATTAAAGGTATAAACGGCAACACTTTTAACCACCGACGACACATAATTTGGCTCGTGCCTATTGTATTTCGTCGGCTAATTGCTACGAGCATTGATATTTACATATACATGGCCGTATACGCGGATTGCCATAATTGATTTGGTCGCTTCATAACGCGGAAAGCGACAAGTTGTTTTATTAATAACTTAAGACACTGCCACAGCATCAAAGCGACCAAGCTTTTTATACATATCTGCCTTTAATTGGAGTATTATTGAATATGTATATATGTATGTACATTTGTACTTTTTTGCTTTGGTTTGTATTTTCATACATATATATTCAATGATCCAATGCTCAACATCTGATCAACAGGCACATGTCTTTTCTGTATTGTTGGTCTTATTTACATATTTAAGGGTTGATTTGAGGCAGGTCAAATGTATTTAAGTTTGACTTGGCTTATCAAACCTGCCTTTGAAAATATTCAAGTACATAGGTACTTACATCATTGTACTGAATAACACATATAAAATGCTTTAGGAAATTTCTTTATAGGTACCTCCCCTCCCACTCATAGTCCAAATAATAACTAAATATTTTTTTATTTATTCAATTGTTATCAAATATTTTATTTATTTCAATTTTTCAATTTATTAATAATTCATACTTCATGGTTAATATGCATACATTTTATGCAAATTAACGTTTTATAAATATGCAATGGATTTCGTGAGCACAGAAATTCCAAGTGTGCAAATGCCGTCGGCAAAACACTATTTGCATGCATATTTCAATTTGCATACATTTTCCTAACATTTTAATTTATTAACAAAAAGGGATGGGATAATTCATAAATGTATGATTAATTTACATACATTTCATGAAAGGGCATATTTTGGGTATATGAATAGGTTTTTGTTTGTAAAGAAATAAGCAAAATTTCTGCTATTTGCATCAACATAAAACAAGCAAATATATTGCTATTATTATATTAATTAAGTTCAAATTCATATTAAATCATAAAACAAGCAAATATATTGCTACAAGTAATAAAATTTAAATTTAATTAATCCTACTAAATACCTATATTCCCACAAAGAAATCATATTAAGAGAAAATCCAGAGAATTTATACACCAGCTGAAACTGTTGACAGAGAATTTTCTGCTGTTAACTGGTTAACATTGAAATTGGATTGTGTGTGGTGAAGTGCAAGACGTGTTCACATGCAAAAAAGTTGGAATCTAGCAAAAACGCCTTCTCATTGTGTTTAAATTCTCTGATAACAGTGAACGGCTAGCTCCATTTTTCACTTTGATGCGACCAAAACGTCTATGTACATATGTACATATCGTTGCTTGGCGCGCAATACCGCGTATAACGGATCTAACATTTTATTTCATTTCGGGTTGTCTCACCATGTACATATAATAATTTACCAAAAAAAAAAAAAGGCACGCAAACTGCAAAAAAATTACTTTTGAAAAATACGCGGTATTGCATTGTTTTATTTCAAAGAAAATAGGGTCCATAAAAGTTATTTTATTTATTATTGGCAAAGTAAATATACATTCTATTTTTTAAATAAAGCTAAATTAGTGTTAAAATAACTTAGCAACTAAACGATTATGGCTTATTTATCGTCAAAGGTAAGTTATCGTAGAAGTTGTGGCAATCAGGTGGTATGACTTTCTTAAGTTGTTGTAAATGTTCAAATTTAGTTTTGGTTATTTTCAAACGTGAATTGTAGAGTGCTGAGGGTATATATTTTCCTAAATTCTTTTTAGATTGCCTGGGTAGTATCTTGTAATCATGGTTAAAATTTAGTTCGAATTGGATTGTTCCGTTAGGCAAGTATTTTAATATATGCAAATTATTAACGAGATGTTCTCCTGTTCCTATACCAGGTCGTATAGAGCTGTATGTATAAAATTGTTTGTTGCTATAATCTTTAAAAAAGATATGGTCTACCAATCTTGCTTCATATGGGAATGGTTTTACTCGCGATTCCTCTGTTGCAAGAGCGTATTGACTTGGAAGGTATACTTGCTTATTTTTCAAAAAACTCAAAATCAATTTTTGTGGAGCGAATGAGAGCCATTTTTGTATCTAGCCTATTACAAGAAAGAAAAATTATATTTTAGAAAGGCTATAATTTGAATTATATGCACTTACTTACATACGTTACTTGAGTTGACTAACTATCAAACTCTTGGTTTAGTAAATTTTTTTTTTCAATTATTATTGTTCAAGAAGAAAATGTTTAATATTTTCCTAAAGAAGCATGCTTTAATTTATAGAGTATAAAAAATCAAAGTGTATATTTACAAAGTTACTAGAATAAGGCCTACATTCAACTCTACACATCTTTGTGTAATAGTCCGAACTAAAATATAAGCGGTATTGCGCCCAAATTTTTTATTTTTTTAAATTTTATACGCGGTATTGCTTTTGGTTTTTATTTGGGGTTTTTTTGGTAAAAATGGCGGAATTTTAACGTAAATACATTTAGGACGATGAGTCTTAGTCGGAGTAACGAAATCTCGATTTTAGAAATTTTGGTATATACGCGGTATTGCGCAAAAAATGTATAAGAAATTACGAAATTTGATCACTTGGTGAAGTATCTGCGTTGTCGTCCGCAAAAGGCTGTTAATTAAACATGTTGCGTTAACCTATACATATACCTACAATTTATCTCAGGTGTCAAAATGGAATGTTGCAACGCGCCACAAAAACATGAACTTTATCCATCCACTTACATCAGTGCGAAGGCGAAAAGCCAACTTTTACACCAATCGAAAGTCGCTACCAAAACCTGTTTAGTGTGCAGCTCTTCGATGAAAGGTATTGTCACAGATAAATTTTCCACGGGTGATAAAGTTATTTTTTTTTTTCGTGTTGTAGTCCTGAGATCAATTCGAGTTTTTTGATATTCCAATGAACAATCTTGAGCAAATTTGCGGTGAAAATCATAAATTAAACCTTTACCAATATTATAAAAAATACACATTTTCACGCGCTCTCAGGGAGCGAGAAGTTTCATATCAGGTCATCAGTGCTTCTTGCGATGAATATCGTTTGAGAAAAGCGATATTTCCAATGTATTTTTTTATTCCCCTAACATCCCAAAACACACAAACGTCTCACCAAGCACTCGATGGCACTGAAACTGATTTAGGAGCCGAAAATAGGCCCATCCCTGTTCTGGGCATACAAATAGACAAACACACTAACTTGTGTTTAGCCACCCCCGCAATAGCTTAATACACAAACATACATATATATAAGTAAGGTAATAACCGGTCTTACTTGAAGCGCAACCCAACAAACTTTTTTAGCATAAAAGCATTAAGTTTGATAAAACATAAACAAAAATCTGTTTGATTGCGTATTTATTAAATTAGTTAATTACTTAAATTAATACCGCGTTAGAAACTACAGTCGCGCGCAAAACAAAAGAAACAAAAACACTAAATACAAAATTACATATCATAATTTTATTTGTACCGCTATATTTGCATTTATTATAAACGCGAAAAATAAAAAACTTCCACTTAAGCGAAGAAAATCAAAAAGAAAATTTTATTTCGACAATAAATGTCAACCGATCCTAGGGTAACCCTGGAATGTGTTTGTATGACATGGGTATCAAATGGAAGGTATTAAAGAGTATTTTAGAAGGGAGTGGGCCATAGTTGTATAGGTGGACGGCTTTTCGAGATATCGCCATAAAGGTGGATAAGGGGTGACTCTAGAATGTGTTTGTACGATATGGGCATCTAACGAAAGGTGTTAATGAGTATTTTAAATGGGAGTGGGCCTTAGTTCTATAGGTGGACGCCTTTTCGAGATTCGAGATATCGCCATAAAGGTGGCCCAGGGGTGACTCTAGAATGTGTTTGTATGATATGCGTATCAAATTAAAGGTATTAATGAGGGTTTTAAAAGGGAGTGGCCCTTAGTTGTATATGTCGAGGCGTTTTCGAGATATCGACCAAATGTGGACCAGGGTGACCCAGAACATCATCTGTCGGGTACCGTTAATTTATTTATATATGTAATACAACGAACAGTATTCCTGCCAAGATTCCAAGGGCTTTTGATTTCGCCCTGCAGAACTTTTTCATTTTATTCTACTTAATGTGGAAGCTGTCACACCCATTTGGCAAAGTTTTTTCTAAAGTTATATTTTGCGTCAATAAACCAATCCAATTACAATGTTTCATCCCTTTTTTCATTATTGGTATAGAATTGTGGCGTTTTTTTCTTTTTTCGTAATTTTCGATATCGAAAAAGTGGGCGTGGTCATAGTCGAACTTCGGCCATTTTTTATACCAAGATAAAGTGAGTTCAGATAAGTACCTGAACTAAGTTTAGTAAACATATATCGATTTTTGCTCAAGTTATCGGGTCAAGGGCCGAGCGGAAGGACAGACGGTCGACTGTGTATAAAAACTGGGCGTGGCTTCAACCGATTTCGCCCATTTTCACAGAAAACAGTTATCGTGGTAGAATCTATGCCCCTACCAAATTTCACAAGGATTGGTTAATTTTTCTTCAACTTATGGCATTAAAAGTATTCTAGACAAATTAAATGAAAAAGGGCGGAGCCACGCCTATTTTGAAATTTTCTTTTATTTTTGTCTTTTGTTGCACCATATCATTACTAGAGTTGAATGTTGACATAATTTACTTATATACTGTAAAGATATTCAATTTTTTGTTATAATTTGACTTAAATTTTGTTTTTTTAAGTGGGCGTGTTCGTCATCCGACATGGCTAAATAAATTAATTTTTTCGCCCAGATCATTTTGATATATAGAAGTCTATATCTATCTCGATTAGTTTATGCCGTTACGGATTACCGTTATGCGAACAAAGTTAATATACTCTGTGAGCTCTGCTCAGCTGAGTATAATTATGGCTAGATGGAACAGGTTGCGACGAAGTAGTCAAACCATTTCGGTTAATAAAATGGCTCCGATTTGCAAATAACTTGCATACTATATCCGAGATTGAAATATATACCTCGGTGGCTGAACTTCTCACCCGATCATCATATGGAACTCCACGGCTTCTGCGATGCTTCGGAAACAGCATACAGCGCAGCTATTTACATACGAACGCAACACAATGGCAGAACTACAAGCCATTTATTAGTTGCAAAAGGCAAGGTAGCACCACTTAAAACCGTAAGCCTTCCACGGCTTGAGCTATGCGGAATACATCTGCTCGCTAAACTAGCCTCAACCGTACAAAGCAGTTTAAAGCTAAGCATTCAAAAATTATATCTGTGGTCTGATTCAGAAATTGTCTTAGCTTGGTTAGAAAAACCACCGCATACATGGAAGACATACGTGTCAAACCGCACAGCTCAAATTCTTGACCTAGTTGGGCCAGCGACTAGGCGACATGTAGCCAGTGCTGATAACCCTGCCGATCTTGGCACAGGAGGCTGAAAACCACTGCACCTAACAACCACAACACTTTTGTGGAATGCCCCTCATTGGCTAATAGAATCATGGTCAAAATCCCCTGCACGTAATATCAAGAATCATGTGCACCTCTCGCTTTCGCTTAATTTCGGCCACTCTAATTAGTTCATCCGCTTTTTCATTGCCATCTATTCCCATATGCCCTGGGACCCAATATATATGCATGATTCTCCCTGTCCCGATTCTCTCAAGGGACTGCTTACACTCTAACACGCATTTAGATGCTGTGCTATGCGAGATTATTGCCTTAATTGTTGCTTGACTGTCAATATAAAAGTTAACACGATTGCAGCTTGGGCTGTTTTCTTCCAGAGTTTCTACTGCTTTGGTTACGGCTACTATTTCCGCTTGGAAAACGCTACAGTAATCCGGTAGCCTGTAGGATCTGTTTATTTCCGGATCAGCACAGTATACCGCAGACCCTACTCCTTGCACTACTTTAGAACCATCTGTGTACACATGTATCGCCTCGTCCGCCATTTGAGCACCCTTGCGCCAACCGTCAACCTCTATTGTGGCCGTAAGTTCGCCCTCGAAGCGCAGATAGGAAATCAGGTGGTCTATTCGTCTTGTGATTGATGGCGCTATCCTACTATGGCCGTATGGTCGGCGCTCAAGCTGCCCCGAGGCACCGAGCGTGGTTGCAGTTGTTAACGCTATGTTCTTTGCTACCAGGTCTACAGGATGAATGTGCAGAATGGCATACGGTGCAGCTGTCGGGGTTGTTTTCAGGACTCTCGTAATGCTAAGCATTGATAGTCTGCATACTCCCTCTCACTTTTTGAGTTATGTTGTCTTTTGTGTGGCTTTCCACGAAACAAGAACTCCATAGTATAGAATAGGGCTTACACTCGCTGTAAAAACCCAATGAGAAAGAGAGGGCGATAAGCCCCACGTACACACCATCATTCTTTTACATGCATAAAGTACCGTTGAAGCCTTCTTCACCCTCTCCTCCACGTTGAGCTTCCATTACGGCTTACTCTCTAGGATGATTCCCAGATATTTTGTGCAAGGTTTCTCTTGTAGGGCCACCCCTCCTAACTTAGGCCTGATCCAATTTGGGACCTTGTATCTCTTTGTAAACAAGGCCATATCCGTCTTATCCGCGTTGACTTTCAACCCGACATTTGATGCCCAGGTATGAATATCCCGAAGCGCCCAATCCATCAAAGAGCTAATCGTTGGAAGGCACTTTCCACTTATGACAATTGCAACGTCATCCGCGTTGCCGAAAATTTTACGGGTCCCTCATTGAATCTCCTGAGTAGTTGGTTAATGACCAGCGTCAACAACAGAGGTGATAGCTCCCCTCCCTGCGGCGTTCCCCTGTTCACTGATTTCGTGGCCTCGTACAATCCCCATTGTGATGTAACCTTCCTGCAATTTAACATGCAGCCGATCCATCCCGTTAAGGCTGGATGTACTTTAATGTAATTAAGACCATCCATAATCGCCCATTTAGAAACATTATTGAAAGCCCCGGCAATGTCTAAGAAGACTCCTAGAGCATATTTCTTATATTCCAGGGCTTTTACCACCCTATGCAATGCGGTGTCTAAATCGCTTAAAGAATCAAGTAAGAGGAATCCCAAATACCTCAAGTTATGCTCTAATCGAATTCACAAATAATCGATATTACAACAGTGAAAAGGCATTGTTGACGGCATCAAAGCCGATTGACAAAAAAAGCCACTTTTATTTCTTACCCCCTTTTTAGACTCGAAGGGTCTGCTTCGTGCCAATGAAAGACTAGCGAACTCCGATATGAGCTACAATAAGCGGCATGCTATATTAATTTCGGAAAATCCGTATTTGCCACACTTTTTATTAATTACCAGCACATATTAATGTTACACGCCGAACATCGGCTAATGCAACAAACGATCCGACAGGAATTTTATATACCCCGACTAAAGCCATTAATAACAAGTAAGGAAGGCTAAGTTCGGGTGTAACCGAACATTACATACTCAGCTGAGAGCTTTGGAGATAAAATAAGGTACAATCACGATGTAGGAAAATGAACCTAGGGTAACCCTGGAACGTGTTTGTATGACATGGGTATCAAATGGAAGGTTTTAAAGAGTATTTTAAAAGGAGTGGCCATAGTTCTATAGGTGGACGCCATTTCGGGATATCGCCGTATAGATGGACCAGGGGTGACTCTAGAATGTGTATGTACGATATGGGTATCAAATGAAAGGTGGTAATGAGTATTTTAAAAGGGAGTGATCCTTAGTTCTATAGGTGGACGCCTCTTCGAGATATCGCCATAAAGGTGGACCAGGGGTGACTCTAGAATGCGTTTGTACGATATGGGTATCAAATGAAAGGTGCTAATGAGTATTTAAAAGGGAGAGGGCCTTAGTTCTATAGCTGGACGCCTTTTCGAGATAACGCCATAAAGGTGGACCAGGGCTGACTCTATAATGTATTTGTACGGTATGGGTATCAAATTAAAGGTGTTAATGAGGGTTTCAGAAGGGAGTGGCCCTAAGTTGTATATGTGAAGGCGTTTTCGACATATCGACCAAATGCGGACCAGGGTGACCCAGAACATCATCTGTCAGGTACCGCTAATTTATTTATATATGTAATACCACGAACAGTATTCCTGCCAAGATTCCAAGGGCTTTTGATTTCGCCCTGCAGAACTTTTTCATTTTCTTCTACTTAATATGGTAGATGTCACACCCATTTTACAAAGTTTTTTAAAGTTATATTTTGCGTCAATAAACCAATCCAATTACCATGTCTCATCCCTTTTTTCGTATTTGGTATAGAATTATGGCATTTTTTCGTAATTTTCGATATCGAAAAAGTGGGCGTGGTCATAGCCGGATTTCGGCCATTTTTTATACCAAGATAAAGTGATATCAGAAAAGTACGTGAACTAAGTTTAGTAAAGATATATCAATTTTTGCTCAAGTTATCGTGTTAATGGCCTAGCGGAAGGACAGACGGTAAACTGTGTATAAAAACTGGGCGTGACATTAAAAGTATTATAGACAAATTAAATGAAAAAGGGCGGAGCCACGCCCATTTTGAAATTTTCTCTTATTTTTGTATTTTTTACTGGAGTTGAATGTTGACATAATTTACGTATATACTATAATGATATTAAATTTTTTGTTAAAATTTGACTTAAATAAATTTTTTTTTAAAGTGGGTGTGTTGTTTACCCGAATTTTATTTAACTCATATATAGTAATAGTAGCAACGTTCCTGCCAAATTTCATCATGATATCTTCAACGACGGCCAAATTACAGCTTGAAAAACTTTTAAATTAGCTTCTTTTAAAGGTGGGCGGTGCCACGTCCATTGTCCAAAATTTTACTAATTTTCTATTCTGCGTCACAAGGTCAACCAACCTACCAAGTTTCATCGCTTTATCCGTCTTTGGTAATGAATTATCGCATTTTTTCTATTTTTCGAAAGTTTCGATATCGAAAAAGTGGGCGTGGTTATAGTCCGATATCGTTCATTTTAAATAGCGATTTGAGACGAGTGCCCAGGAACCTACGTACCAAAATTTCATCAAGATTCCTCAAAATTTACTCAAGTTAACGTGTTAACGGACAGATGGACGGACATGGCTCAATCAAGTTTTTTTTCGATACTGATTATTTTGATATACCGTTATCCAATCAAAGTTAATTTACTCTATGTACAAAGCACGCTGAGTAAAAAAAGGTGCAATTTCATGTGTAAAGTATGCACATTGCATAAACAGACAATGCGCACGCTGATCATGACAGCTTTACCACCTGAGTGCTGCAATTTCCTTCTGCCCTTCACTATCACGGGTGTTGATTTTGCCGCGCCTTTCCAGCTAAAGGCTTCGATGCTAAAATCCTCTACCATAATTAAGGGTTACGTGGCCGTCTTTATATATTTTACGACAAAAGCGGTGCACTTAGGGTTATGTTCTGATCTTAAAACTTCAGCTTTTCTCGCAGCATTTGCACGCTTTGTCGGATGGCGAGGATTTCCATCAAAAATCATGAGCGACAACAGAAAAACCTTTATCGGTGCAAAAAGCGCCACCGAAAAGGAGTTCATCCAATTCACCAAGCAAGTCTCGCCGGAAATCACTAAAAAATACGCACCGCAGGGTAATAATTCGCAATTTATTCCCCCAGTTCCCCATACATTGGCGGACTATGGGAAAAGCAGTAAAAAGCTTTAAAGCGCATTTTAAGAAAACCGCTAGCAATAATAAATTTACATTTGAAGAGCTTACGACTCTGTTAGTACGAGTGGAAGCCGTTCTAAATTCACGGCCACTCTCAGCGCTCTCACAAGGCCCCTCCGATTTTACAGCCCTTACTCCTGGAGCTCCACTTCTGGCTATACCTGAAGCAAATGTGGACTCACTATCCCTCATAATTCAATGGGAACGAATTAAAATCATTTATCACGAATTCAGTCGCCGATTGAAGAGGAATATCTAAAAGACCTCCTTAAACGATATCGATGAAAAAATACACAAGAAGCCCCAAAAATTGGAAAATGTGTCCTAATTCATGACGAATGTCCCCCTCCAACAATGGCGGCTAGGTCGCATTGAAAAGGTACATTATGGCTCCGACGTTCACATCTCAGTATTTGACCTGTGTACGCAAAACGGTACACTCACTCGACAGCTCGTAAAGCTTTTTACCTGTCGACCCTAATACCGATAATACTGATCACACGAATATCTAGTAGCATAAAAATAAACCAAACCTAAACAAATTAACCGATCTAACGAATATGCTTTAAAAACAAATCGAAAAACCTCTTAAATGATAAAGAAAATATTTATATTTACATATTTACATATGGCCATAAAGATGCTTCTATCAAGCACTCAATATCACTAAAAGACCATTCTTTCTCCATACAGGGTATCGTGGACAAGGAACTGGATGAAATCGCCCCAATACCCACCATCCGCTCAGCGGTTTCAGTGTCCAGAGCACGCGCAACACCGACAGCAGCGCCGCGCACCTCTGCATCCCGAGCAACGGGTCCACCGGACCAAAGTCCTCGTGCTGCATCGCAGCGGCCTAAAATAGTGGCCACTCCGCAAACGCCACAAAGGGATCCGGTAGTGGCACATGACGTGCGTTGCCTACTCTGCCGCCGTCCACATGCGCTATGCCTATGCGCAATATTTCGTGGCATTCAACCCATCCAGGGGCCCGCTATCGCCCTCAAGTAGCGGCACCACATCATGGACCATCACCCACGCAGCGCAACCGTCGCCCAACAAGGCTAAGTAACGTCGTAGCAACCCTGCAGCAACTACAATGATTGCTAGGCTGATCACTCACCTAGGGGGACCGGGATGGCTAAGCGAGCGTGTACATCACCGGCACACTGGCAGGTGGAACCCTGCCGCCCACTTAACACACCACACCTCAACACTAACACATACATACACATACATAAATTGTGACACCACACATATACATTTATACATAAACATAAATCACAATTTGTAAAACTTCATACGGTTCGGTCGTGTGGAGACCTGTATCGGAGCAAAACTAATATTCATGGTAACCCTGGTGTGGAATATAATATATTGTATTGTATTGTATTGGATTGTATTGTCTTGGAGTACGTGTGCAGAAGACACATATTAAAGTACTGGCGAAAGATATATATATATATATATAACTAGCAGACCCGGCAGACGTTGTTCTGCCTAAATTTGGCCTATCTGCATACATTTTAATAAGCTTTTTCCATCTAACTCTGCCCCCCCCCCCCCCCCTTCACTTTTCCCTAATCCTTTCATTTACTCCTCCCTCCGTTTTTTTCGCTTCACCTATCTCCATCTTCGTCTCATTCTATCACTTTCTCAGTCTCCTTCTCTCCTTTCTCTTCTCTCAAGTTCTTCTCATTCTTCTTAATCCCTTATTGCCTATCCCAGAGGGCGGTATGTATTTTGTTCAAGTCCCAGTAGCAGTCCCACTCCGAGTTTCAGTCCCAGTCCTAGTCCTAATCTCAGTCCCAGTCCGTCTCTGGTCTACTTCCCAGAAAAAAGGATCATAAATACTAATATAGGCAAATTTATATACCAAATTTCAGGCAAATCGAATAGGACGTGTGTAAATAGGTATGTGGGTATTATTAATTCATGTCTTTATTTCGACTTCGCATGCATATTTATCAGTTTTCCAGGTTGATGCGACTAAATAGAATATCACTATTAAAATTACTTTAGAGCTCTCAGCAACAGCTTTCATTTGATATCCATATTACCCACGCATTCTAAGGGTATCCGGGTCCACGTTTTGGCCTATATCTCGAGACCCTAGTCACCGAGCGGTATTATATATTACTCTGTACTAAAGCACTCATCAACGGCTTTCATTTGATATCCATACTATATAAACACTGTCTAGGCATTCACGGGCCCACGTTTTGGCATATATCTCGAGATCCTAGTCACCCAGGGTATGAAAATTACTCTCTACTAAAGCACTCATCAATAGCTTTCATTTGGTATCCATATTGTATAAACACTGTCTAGGCATTCACAGGCCCACGTTTTGGCCTATATCTCGAGATCCTAGTCACCCAGGGTTATGAAAATTACTCTCTACTAAAGCACTTATTAACAGCTTTCATTTGATATCCATATTGTATAAACACTGTCTGGGCATTCACGAGCCCACGTTTTGGCCTATATCTCGAGATCCTAGTCACCCAGGGGTATGAAAATTACCCTCTACTAACGCACTCATCAACAGCTTTCATTTGTTATCCATATTCTATAAACACATTCTAGGGGCGTGAGGTATAGGCAACTTGTGTGAAACTTTGAACAAAATCGACCGACGCATTTCTTCAAACACCGGCGACCAACTAACACACATTTTAGCCCTTCCTCTTATATATATAGATTTTTATTTTTCACACTTCACTATAATATTAAAACGAAACGCAGATATTCGTTGCTTTTGAAATTCGGTTTAAAAATTGCACATTGAACAACTAAAGACTCTCCTGAATTAAAAAAAATGTCTTAGTACCTCTAAATCGCGGGCCGCTCAGAAACCCCGGTCCCGCAAAGTCTGGTTCCATTGCACAATTTTGGTTGGTCTAAATTCCGAAAAAGCATGATTGGTGAGCCAATTTTCAAAGTTAATATATGCGCAAGCATTCCAAGTAGTTCTAAAGAGTTTAGAAATTCAATTGGATAATTCACAATTTGATCTACATCTGTAATGTCGATTTATACTTCGTCACTTCAACAGGAATTTGGTTTTGAATACGATCATTGATTTTGTTAACATGATCATTTTTGGGAGTTAAAATTGCTCGTTCGCATAGCCAAAAAAAAAAAAAATTTTAATGATCGAAGGAACCTATAGCCAAAATTTGGTGATGATTGAAACATGTTTCCATATGGAACACACACACAGAATTTGATTTTTATAGAAGGTGTAGATAGACTGAAGCCAACAAATTTTTTTTAACGGCGGCAGATTACTAAACGTCCAAAAGGAATAACAGCCAAACTCAACAATGCAGTCAAACTTTAGTTGTTAAAATTACCTAAGTTTGTACGGCAGCCATAGTTCTGAAAAATCTCATTTGTAGGGAATGTGCCACGCCCCTTTTTCCCAATTCCAGATTTTACTGGAGGTTTTAGGACTTAACGTCATATAGCTCCTTACCAATTTCCATTATCCTACCATTACTACATCCAGAGATATGCACCATGATGAATTCTATTTGTATGAGAGGTGGCACGCCCCCTTTTTCCCAATTCCACATTTTCTTGGTGGTTTTAGGGATTGACCTCATATAACTGAATTTCAATGTTCTGGCATGTATAACTTCAGAGTTATGCAGTACCAAGAATTTCATTTATATGGGAGGTGCCACGCCCCTTTTATATATCGAAGCCTAAAACCTTCGCGTTGATCGAAGGAATCCATAACCAAAATTTGGTGATGATTGAAATACGTTAACATAGCGAACACGCACACACACAGAATTTGATTTTTATATATATAGATTGCTAAGCACGTTGTTTAATTAAACACCAACCAATTACACGGAAGTATATCATCCCACCTGAAAATATGAGTGCCGGTGCGTATAAGTGACATTTTATTATTACGTATAAACATATAAAAAAAATTGCAATAAAATAATATTGCGACTATAAACTGAGATATAACCTATCCTAGTTAGATCAAACTACATACGGGGTGCAAAACAAATTCAAAATCGGTTCAGTAGTTTAGGAGTCCATCGCGGACAAACAATGTGACACGTGATTTTTATATATAAAGATTAGTGTGTTATTATTTAATACTAAAGGCTAAGTTGCTACATTGGCGACGAAAATGGGATATGAAGTTGTGTTAATAAAACGTATTATAATTGTTTTTCTGTTTCATTGCAGGTATTGCATTAGGCGTCGTGAATTTCACACGGTGTGGGCTCAACACACACACATAAAGAAGAACACAACCAAAAGCAATCCAATTTGCATAGCACGCGCGCAAGAAAAAAACACATTTGATATTTATTGAAGTGATACAGAGCAAAACGATTTATGTTTGCAAAAGCAGCGCATTTAATTGTGCTTACATATATTTCCATTGAACTGGTAATATGTTTTGGAAAATTTACACAAAAACGATTGTTATCTAAATGTAGTAAATTTGTTATGTGTTGCAGGCCATTGAATTGGTGCATAGACGTACGCATTAAATTGCTTCTTTGAGATAATCATTGAATTGATGAAGAGAGATTCGAATTCTTAGCAGACGAGAGCAGCGCATTAAATTGGGCTTATATAGGTACATGAATATAGAACAATTATATTGAATTGTAAGAAGTTATATTCAATATTCCGGGTGCTCTTGTAGAAGTGAACGAGAATACCAAAAATTATGTATTTAATATATTACTGGGAAAATTTTATGATTTTTTCTCACCCACACGTAATTCCTCCTTTGAGAGGCATTTATTTAGGAAATTATGTCCGTCAGAAGGAGAAGATTTCAATAAATATTTGTTGCGCCTGAGACATCAAATGTCCAAATGCGATTTTGGATCAACCAAAAGTGAAATCGAAAGTAATTGCTTAAAAGACAAATTAATTGATTCTTGGGCACCACCTGAACTTAAAAAGCTATTTCTTGAAAAAGAACAAAACTTGGATGAAGTTATTGGAGCCAGGTGCACGAAAAAATTAACAAGCAGTCGCAAAGTATGGTGGCAAAACCAGACGTTGAGACTGTCAATAAGAAAAACCGACAAGGAAAAGATAGTTCCATTGAATGTGGCAGATGCGGTAGGTTGGGACACAAATACTACGATGCTAGTTGCCCGGCGCGAAAATCGAAATGCAATAAATGCGGTCTGATAGGCCATTTCGCTAGGAAGTGTAAGAAAAAGGGCCAAAAGCGTAAGCCGGGGGAATATGAGCGGGGCAGTCCAAAAAAGCGCGCCTTCAAATCTTCCACTGTAAAATACATTGACGAAGAAACAGATTTCATGGAAAATAAGTTTGCTGATACGGGGTGTTTTAAAGTAAATTGTTATGGCCAAGAAGATGAATTTAGTGAATGCTTCATTGGGGGGCATGCCATTTCTATGGTGATTGACTCAGGATCCCGTTTCAACTTGCTCAGCCATGACAAATGGATTGAGTTAAACGAGAAAAAGGCTGTTTTGTTTAACGTTCGTACACAATCATCGAATCAGTTCAAAGCATATGCTGCGAGTCAGCTCCTCAAAGTCCTTTTCGTCTTTGAAGCACCGATAGCCATTGGGGCGATAAAGAATTAATTGCAATATTTTATGTATTGACCAAGTTCTTGGATCTCACCAAGTTGTGATGCGAATGTGAAATGGGAAATGCGAATGTGCGTTCTTAGGGAAAATTACACATTGCCAACGTTTGACACGCATATGACTAAATTAAGGGGCGCAACATTATTTTCACGGCTCGACTTGAAATGTGCGTATCACCAGCTCTAATTGGATGAATCCTCAAGAGAAATTATCACGCTCATTACGCACAAAGGCCTTTTCCGATATAAAAGGTTAATGTTTGGTATTAACTCAGCCCCAGGATTATTTCAACGAGTTTTAGAAGGACTATTATCTCCTTGTAAAAACTGTCTAAATTATATCGATGATGTTATAGTTTTCGGGGAAACAGAAACGGAACATGATGAGGCTCTGGGAAAAGTTCTAGAAATTTTTTAAAATAATTGCGTTTTATTAAATCATGAAAAATGTGTATGGCGAGCAAAATAATTAAAGTTCCTGGGACATACCTAATCCGATGAGGGTATATTACCAGACCCAGAGAAAATAAAAACAATTCAAAGCTTTAGAGTACCAAATAGCAAGGAAGGGGCTAGAAGTTTCCTGGGCCTAGTCACGTATTTTGGTAAATTTATCCCAGACATGGGTGATGTTTAGGTCAGAACCTAAATATTTATATCTATTTTACACGGCCACCCCAATGCATAATTAATTTTTTTCCACATATGTATTTACATAAATACACTGTCATATATTGCTAACACGCATGCATACACCCTCATATAGTCACTCACATATATAAGCAGCATAACACGGGTAACTGAGTTTTCCATCGGATAGCAATATTTTGTATTGCATTTATTTCAATATATATCAGTACAATAAGATTCTTAAATCTTTTATAGCACTACAGAATTCGTAAACAAATTCACATTAAAAAAAAGCTTGCGAATTATAAAAATTTAAAAGTAAGATTAGAGTTAAAATAATGAATTGTAATAAAATAAAATTTTTAACTACAAGTGAGGGTTTCAACAAAAAGAGATAGCTGGCCATTCTTCTATGTTCCTGGAGTAAGGCTACTGAAATATGCATAAATCGTTTACCTAAAGTTGCTTTTGTTTAACTTATTCCTTATACTTGACGGAATGGAGTTCCAAAGACGAAAAGTGTTGACGAAAAAAGTCTTGCCGATGTTGCCGAGTTAAATTGTGGTATAATTAACGGCTGAATTCTGTAATTCAGTCTCATCTCAAGTCTCTAAGTTTGAGACTTTCCTTTACGCCCCGATTCTGAGCGTTACCGGCAAAATAGTACCCAGAACATTATGTAACCGAATATCGTTACCAGGCCTTTTATCCGCGATTCTGGCCAAAGTGGTAACGCTGTCATCACCGAAAACTCACCAGTGTCTGTGGAGAAATTTGAAAGGTAGTTTTCTTCGCTTTCACTGTTGCCACTTTGGTCCATTTGGACCAAAAATGGTCCCATCCAACCCCATCTGGTCCGCTGGTCCCTTTTCTTCAATTTTGGTCCTTTTTTGGCAGTAGCCACGATTGATACTTTTCTTTCTTTTCACTCAGGTAAAAATTCACAATATTGAGCAAAAATCTGCCACACTTTCGTTAGCCCCCATATAAGTTTGAATTTACTTCAATGGAACTCTCACCATAAAAATTGCTCAGCCAATAAAATGTACCAGAACAATAACATTTCACCTAGGATATAATTTATGCCAGGCATTAAAAAGAAAAGTGTTGGCAAACATTGTCGTTAATTGTTGATGAAATAACCGACTCATCAAAAAAACTCTTGTTTTATAATAATATTAATAATTAATTTCTTGTATTCCGACCTTTTAGTTAATATATTGAAGGTATGTTTGAGCTCTAGGCCAATATATACATATGTTTATTAAAATACAGCAAAGGTGTTTAAACAATGTATATATATTTGTCGAATGGTTTGTCTTGCCAATATTTCGACTTCAATCTGAAGTCATCTTCAGGAACTTATGACTGCACCTGGCCGACGCTCAAACATACCTTGAAAATATTAATAATGGCTAGATATTTCGATCGGTTATGCAACACTATGTAAAATATATGAAAATAAAAATTGCTTCTCGCCTAGCATAGCTTATAGCGAGCACTCTGCCGTGAGCCTAACACTTTCAAAACTTATACAAAGAAATTCTATGCATTACTTCTCGTTTGGCACGTTGATATTTAAATCTTTCTCACCCAGCTCAATTAGTACAAGGAATTCCAGGACTATTGTGGTGCTAAGCCACGCAAGGTAATTGAAAACTAGGTATCTTGGCACAAGAAGTATTTTAACTCGAAGACAGAAGGAAGAGATTTGATTTCGGAAGAAATGTTTTGTATAAAATTATTCCCGTAGGGCTAGTAGAACCCCTGAGGCCTGGGATCAAAACTCACACTTACTGAATCTAGGCTCTGATATGAAGTTTAAACGTTAAGGGAAAAAATAAGCATCTATAAAAATAGCACTAACAAAATTGCCTAGTTTCATTTATGATTTACCGAGTTTTCCACATACATAGTTCGGCAACATCAGAACGCAAATTTTGAACCGTTTCTTACTAAAACCTAACTGCACTATATATTTTATTTCATTGCAATCAACAACATAATGCCAGAACCAAGAGCTTTGTGACCAAAACTATATTCACAACGTTTGGTTGGTGAAAGACATAAACTTATGCTATGTCAAAATATAGGACCATTTTTGGTTGCATGCACATATATTTGTTTGTTCAGCTTGAATTAAAGGAAATTCGGCAGCGATTTAGTTTAGCACCCCCCGAGTTCGGGGTTTAACTTGTTATCAAATGAAAGAGGGAGTTCTTCCGATCACAAATATATATATTTTAAAGTGATCAAACTTATAATTTAAAAGTTATTTGTTGTTAAAGTTTGCAAATTTCTATACAACTTTTATATGTGTATACGTATATATATTTTATGACATTACAAATCTGTGCTGCCACATCTAAAAAACGGAACAAGTGCAGAATCGAAAAATAACTCATAAAAATACCTTTCATCTGATGTATATATATCTTTAACTTTTCTAGTCTTTATTTACAAACAATTTGAAAAAGCTCTTTTTTGCATTCGTGAACGAGCTGATATTACCTTATAACTCTTATATAAATGTGCATGTTGCTAAAAAGAGCGATTGATTTAATAAACACATTTATAATAAGTAAAAAAATGCAAAAATGAAATGTGAAATATACAAAAATGCAACTTAAGTTTACCGTTGCCAATTTATATAGATATGTATGTGGATTAAGGTTTAGAAAGATGTGTAAATTGTAATTTAAAGCGCTATAGAAATTTGCTAAATTTGCAAACTTTAACAACAAATAACTTTTAAATTATAAGTTTGCGCACTTGAATATATATATTTGTGATCGGGACAGCTCCCTCTTTCATTTGATACTCGGGGGTGCTATTCTAAAATTTTCCCGGAAAGTCTTCACCATGTTTAGTAAAATTTCATATGAAAACATCTTAAAATTTTGTATTTTATACTAATAAAATAAAACAAAAATTTGGTCCTTTTTTTCGATGAATTTTGGTCCCAAATGAAAACATGGTGTGGCAACCGTTTTCGCTTTACCGAAAATGTCTCACTTGTAGATACGAGGTTAACGAATAAACGGGACGATGTGTACATGCATATTATGCATGATAAGTTTCTACATAGGTATATTGTAATTTATTCTGTGAAAGTACATAATGTAAACAAATATATATAGCAAGAGGCAACACTTTTACTATTATCTTTACGTATTTGCGCTTACAATTCTTTATTTTTCAGTTTTGCCTTTTTCTAAGCAACAGCTGTTGTATTGTTATTTCGATGTAACCACCTACTTTTGTGGGTAAAAAATTATCCGGCTACTTTCGCGGGTAGAACACCAAAAGGGTGTAAAAGTTGCCACATGATTTCGTTACCGTGGTGAAGAATATTGTTACCACACTAGAATCGGGGCGTTAGAGACAATTTTTGTGACTTGAGATGATTTCGGAATTCAGTAAACGAAAATCACAAAAACAATTCACCATATCAACGAAATTCACCAAAAAGACAATTTACTCATACATTGAACAAATAATATAGCATTGCATTTTGTCAATATAAAGTCGGGTGGTATTGTGGCTGAGCTTGCGAAGCCGCCGTTCACAATTTTGTATAGAAAATCCCAAAGTATGTAGGTTCGAATCGCAGCGGCGCCACATGTTTTCTTTAAGTATTTTCTGTTTTTTATTTTTTCTATGCTTATTTTAATTTGAGGAATAAATCAATATATTTAAAGCGTTTTTCGCAGATAATTTTCATACTTTTTCTGAAATTTTCACATTCGTGATCTGCCCCAGCCCAGCCACAAATTAGTGATTGCTTTTGTGAGGCTGGAGACGCGAGACAGCTTACAGAATGGCAAATGGACTCAAAAGTGATTTTCACCCCAAATAGTATCTACTAGTGACCAGAGACGGCTTACTGAATTCAGATGTAAGTCACTTAGACGAGCTGAACTAGTAAAAACTAATTTTGTATGCAAAGAGTTCGGGGTGCCCGACATCATGAGTTTAAATAAAAATATGCAATTCCTTGCTTTGAAATAATCTAAGATGCCACAAACAAGGAGACGGCGTCTCCAGGGAGAAATATTATCGAAACTGGGCACACCATATACATAACGCGTGATGTTATTAAATAGGACTTCAACCTTATGCGCGGAGTGAGCATCCAGCTTACAATATATCAGCTCAGAATACGTTATTATAGGCAAAAGGAGTTGCAAAGCAAGTTCACGCCTTGTGCTAGTAGGGGTATATAGACTAGACTGCCGCAGATTGCGTAGGGTTAGATACACCTTTCTGACAACCGAATTTATATGGTCTTTGCATGAAAGCTTAGAATTTATTATAAATCCTAGGTTCTTGATTTTATCAACAACTTGGAGGTTCACATTATTTATATGTACTCGCATGTAAAGTGACCCAAGATTTTTGCTGATAGGTAGCACAAAGGACTTATCACAATTTAGTAACAAACCATTTTCAGTCGCCCATTTGTATATCATTGTCAAGTCATCATTGATGTGACAGCAGTAGTATGGAAAAGCTGATTCTAGCTCAAATGGTGAAAGGAAAAGTATATACACACTGACACACATATATATGACGTTAACCAATTTCATTGCCTACATTTAGGCGGATATGTTTTTTCGGTTTGTGTCTCGTTCTTCCAGTTTGTATTCTGGCTGATCTATAAGAAAAACCTTGGAGCTTTTTGCATTTAGCAGAGCTTAGCCGTTCAGGAGAGGATCGAGCACATATTTTAAAAGAGGGCCCTACATTTTTAAAGGGCCGCAAATTCTTAAATGTCTCCTAATATTTCTAATGAGTCCTAGACTTCACCCGAGCGTTTTAAAGCGTCCCATAGATTTCTAAAGAGCTGCTTGCCTTGTCTTGTATACATACTGACGTGAGAGAATTTTGTGAACCCAGCAAGAAATCGAGCGACTGCTCCCCAATCCCCCCTCCCCAATTTTTTCTCGCTACAGAAAGTAGCAGTTGGACACTTGTAGTACCGCCCGATCCCAACCCCCAACCCCCCAACTCCAGCCCACACCCACAACCCCCTTTTTTCTCGTCTACAAAAAGGAACTGATGGGCACTTGTAGTACCGCCCCCTTTTTTCTCGTCTGCAAAACGGACCTGTCGGGCACCCGCAGGGGCAGATTGAACATTTTGTTTGGCATTTTATTAGATTGTAAGTTTGTGTGTACATACTGACACATATGTTTGTACATGGAAATTTTATTAAACCACACTGATAAGAAACCTTAACCGTGCAACATTGAAACATATTTATATGTATATAAGTAAATAAAAACACAAGCTGTATTTCATTTAATTAAATTCGTATTCAGATTTTCCGTAAGTATAAAACATAGAAACCCGATCAGGGGCAGATTGAACATTTTATTTGTCTTTTTTATTAGGTTAAAAGTAGTGATGTTTTCAATGAAAGCCATTATGTTTGGAGAAAAAATTTAAGTAGATTAATGAGGGATCAAGTTGCAAGACATAAGAATACATTTTATATTTGCAATACATGTCTAGTACATTTTGATAAGGAAGACAAATTACTAACCCATACAAAGCATTGTAGAAAAATTGTAACACGCATGCCTACACCTGCGAGAAGAATATCAAAATTTAAAAATTTACTATATATGCAGATTTATTGTATTCTAAAGCCAATAGATATTCAAAATTCTAGTAGGACTCAATGTGTACAAGAACATATTCCTTATGCCTATTGTTGTTTTGTTAATAATCATATAATAACCAACTGAATCGTTTTAAAACATACAGCGGTGTTGATGCTCCAAATCATTTTTTTAAAAGTATTTTCGATAATGTTTTAGATATTTGTCACCTATATTTGAGTAAAACAGTTAGAATGCATCCATTAACTGCCAACCAACTGAGGCGTCAAAACGAGGATATATTTTGTCATATTTGTAGAATGGAACTTTTATTAAATGATAGGGTAGCAGACCATTGCCATTTTACTGGTGAATATAGAGGTCCAGCACAGAATAAATGCAATTTAGAATATCAGATATCAAATTTTATTCCAATATTTGTTCATAATTTATTTAAATATGATTGTCATTTATTTATTAAAGAGTAGTCATCTGTAGAGGGGGATATAATTATTATTCCCTTAAACAAAAAAAAGTTGTGTATTTCAATATCAAAGAGAACATATGTTAATAATAAAAATACCATTGAACTTAAGTTTATAGATTCATTTCGATTCATGCCTTCTAGCTAAGGCAGTTTAGCTAAGAATTTAAATAATAATGATTTAGAAATAACAAGGGCTTATTTCCCCAACGATCATCACCTTGAATTAACGAAACGTACAGGTATTTTCCCATATGACTACTTAGATTCAGAAGAACGTCTCAACGAAACAAAATTACCTGATCGTTCACATTTCTTTAATAAATTATCAAATGAATCGTATAGTATCGATGATTATCAGCATGCACAAAATATTTGGACAACATTTAATTGTTCCAATTTATTACATTATTTATTATTATATCTAAAAGTAGATGTACTACTCCTCAGTGACATTTTTGAAAGTTTCAGAAAATTATGTAAAGGAATTTATCGACTAGACCCTTGTCAATATTATAATTATACATCTCCAGGATTATCTTGGTACGTAATGCTCAAAATAACTAGAATAGAATTAGAATTGTTTACTGATGAAAACATGCATAATTTTGTATTGTCGGGAATTAGGAGCGGGATTGTTCAATGTTGCAAACGTCGTTCAGTTGCTAACAATAAATATTTAAGTGATTACGATGCGACTAAGTCTTCAAATTATAGAATTTAATTAGATGTTAATAATTTATATGGTTATGCTATGTCACAATATCTCCCTCATAATAATTTTGAATGGATTGAAAACGTAGAGGAGTTTAACGTTTTTAGCATACCAGAAGATTCTTTAGTCGGATACATATTAGAAGTAGATTTAGAATATCCCATAACCACTCACAATATTCATAATGATTTACCATTATGTTTTGAAAATAAAAAAGTTGGCCCAATGAAAAGCTCAAAGTTGATTGGTGATTTGAGAAACAAAATAAAATATATTATTCATTATAGAAATTTACAACAATGTATTAAACATGCACTTGTATTAAAGAAAATTCATAGAATTCTACAATTTAATCAATCAGATTGGTAAAAAAATGTTTTAATTTAAATAATTATCATAGAAGCAGAAAATAAGTTTGAGGAAAATTTCTTTAAATTATTGAATAATGCTGTGTATAGGAAAACTAAAATGTAGATAAAAAGTAAATATTAAATTAGTACAAGATTGGGAAAATACTAGTATTGGGGAAAGCGTTAGGAAAAAATTAGGTGCTAGGGCCTTAATAGCAAAACCAAATTCCCATAGTCTAAGCAAATTTTCTAATAACTTAATAGCGATTCAATTGAAACAAGTGTCAACTCTGTAAAATAAACCGATACATATTGGTTTTACCGTATTAGAACTTTCTAAATTTAAAATGTATAGTTTCCATTATGATTATATCAAAGATAAATATAAAATTGCTTTGAATTATATGGATACTGATTCATTCATATATGATATTCAAAGTGACGACTTTTATAATGATATTCGTGATGATATTTCAAAATTTTTCGACACATCCTCATATCCAAAGGAAAATATTTTTAATTTTCCTCAGTTGAATAAGAAGGTTCTAGGTATGATGAAGGATGAATGTAATGGGAAGTTAATAAAAGAATTTATAGGTTTAAGAGCAAAACTGTATTCATTTAAAATTGATAACGATATAAATGAAACTAAAAAAATTAAGAGAATAAAAAAGTGTGTAACTTCTACATTGAGTTAAAGTGATTTTAGAAAATGTCTGTTTTAAAATAAATTGTATAATGCATCAATGTATACATTTAGATCTAAATTACATACGATTTATACACAAAATATTTATAAAGTAGCTCTAAGCAATATGGATGATAAGCGAATTGTACGAGAAAATCATATTGATACTTATGCTTATGGACATTTCGAAATCTTATAGTAGTACTTTACTGTAATACATTTAAGAAAAAAAAAATAATAATAATAAACAATTTATTTTTATTAAATAAAAATTTTAAACATAATTGACCACATATTACTGTGTTTTATTTTTCCTTCTGCTCATAATTGTAATGTATTGGTGGCTTCAGATAATTAATCAGTTCAATCGGTGGCTGTAAATTTCCAAAACTATCAAAATATTATTTTTAGTTTTTTCTTAATACTTTCATGGTCTTAGAAAGATTTGCTAATACAGTCACATGATTATTTGACATGATTGTGTGGTATCAATTTTACTTATTTTAAACTGCTATATATTAAACTTGACTCGGGGTTTTCTAACAAGGTCACTTTAACCTTTAGTAATGTTACCAGGTAAGTGTACGGTGTTGGTAGATATGATCACATTTCACCATGGAGAGACAAAATTCTGAGATGCAATATCCTAAATTATTTGGCTGCCAGAAATTGCATGTTTATTTTTAAACTGAGCGTAAGGTAGTATCTTTATGATAAACTGCAGTTTACCAAGTCTCAAAGAAACAACAGATTGATAGTTCCCATGTTCAAATACTTAGTGTCTATCAGAATGTTTTTATTAATACTGCTAGACTTTGGAACCCAATCCCTGAACCAATTAAAGTAGGGCTGAATAATAGCAACTTCAAAAGCATTTTACTTTATTACTTTACTAGTGTTGACAAAGAGGATAAATATAATAAGAGCCATCACTCGTTATTTTTTAGGCATTTACTCGATGTAAACTGTGAGGTAGTCGCTACTTTTTTTTGGGCGAGATGTTTATAAATGTCTTTTATACATTTTCATGGGGTATTTGTGTTTATTTTTCCGACTGTATTTAATTAATTACTTAATTCTCTTTCCAAAAAACATGTTTGCATAAAGTAACAACACCGCATGGATAAATGGGAGGCAATTCAAAAATGTCCAACATAAAACAAAAGTAGCGACTACCTCACAGTTTACATCGAGTAAATGCCTAAGAAATAGCGAGTGACGGCTCTTATTATATTTATTCTCTTTGGTGTCGATATTGCATCTATTTTTTGATTAAAATAATCTTTCTTTCCTTGTTTCTCCTATCGCTGTTTTTTTCTTCCACTATTTATGTATCTAGATTAACTTGTAGTAGAAAGAGTTATTTAACCACAGCCACGAGTGGTCAATAATTGCCGCTAGATGGGGCTAACTCTCCTTTGCACGCCAAGCCTAGAGAGTTACAAACAAGCATACATACAAGTGAATCTAATATAAGCATGTTAATGAGAACGAAAACAAATTTAAACATTTTAAAAACCCATAAACATGAAGTGTTAAAAAACGAGACAGATAATAATATTCCAATTACTTTTATATGTCTGGGGTTATAAGAGATAACCATATAACTTCCATCTAAAAGTAGGTATTGTACCCTGCGCATATATGTACATGCATAGATACATTCAAATGAAATAAATACTTGTAACTAGTTATTTTCCCAAATCCCAATGTGGCTTAATAAGTTTTTAATAGGAGATACTTCTGACATTAGACTGTATAAAACCTTTTTAAGATACTTAGGAAATACTGTCAATACTGTTTTTAAACGGTTTTACTTAGCTTGACTTGACAAGATGGCTGGCACGGATTTTTTGATTGAAATTTAAGTAACTTCCCGATAAGCTAAAAGCTTGACACTTAGAATATAGTTCAGAACTCGATGGCAATGCAATAATAAGAAAAACCTCCGCTAGGTGGCGCAAGAATCAAGATATTCAATAAAATCGTATTTGTGGTCCGATTTGTTTCATATTTGGAACACAATACATTCATGAATAGAAAGCGACCTATGAAAAAATTCGCCGATGGGGTGGCGCAAGGATCGAGGTATTCAAAAAATCGAGCCACAAATACGATATAGTACTAGATAAAAGAGTAGATATTCTACATTTTCCGTAGTTTTCCTATACACAGCATTATTCAATAATTTAAAGAAATTTTCCTCAAACTTATTTGCTGCTAATTTTCTATGATATTTATTTAAATCAATATATTTTTTTAACCAATCTGATTGATTAAATTGTAGAATTCTATGTATTTTCTTTAATACAAGTGCATGTTTAATATATTGTTGTAAATTTCTATAATGAATAATATATTTTATGTTATTTCTCAAATCACCAATCGACTTTGAATTTTTCATTGAGCCAACTTTTTTATTTTCAAAACAAATGATAATCATTATGATTATTGTGAGTGGTTATGGGATAATCTAAATCTTTTTCTAATATGTAACCGACTAAAAAATCTTCTGGTATGCTAAAAACGATAAACCCCTCTACGTTTTCAATCCATTCAAAATTATTATGAGGGAGATATTGTGACATAGCATAACCATATAAATTATTAACATCTAAATAATTTATATAATTTGAAGACTTAGTCGCATCGTAATCACTTAAATATTTATTGTTAGCAATTCTATTCTAGTTATTTTGTGCATTGCGTCCCAAGATAATCCTGGAGATGTATAATATTGACAAGGGTCTAGCCGATAAATTCCTTAACATAATTTTCAAAAATGCCACTGAGGAGTAGCACATCTACTTTTAGATATAATAATAAATAATCTAATAAAGAGGAACAATTAAATGTTGTCCAAATATTTTGTGCATGCTGATAATGATCGGTACTACACGATTCATGTGATAATTTATTAAAGAAATGTGAACGATCAGGTAACTGCGTTTCGTTGAGACGTTCTTCTGAATCTAAGTAGTCATATGGGAAAATACCTGTACGTTTCGTTAATTCAAAGTGATGATCGTTGGGGAAATAAGCCTTTGTTATTTCTAAATCATTATTATTAAAATTCTTAGCTAAACTGTCTTAGCTAGAAGGCATGAATCGAAATGTATCTAAAAACCTAGGTTCAATGGTATCTTTATTATTAACATATATTCTCTTTGATATTGAAATACACAACTCTTTGTTTAAGGGAATAATATTTATATCCCCCTCTACAGATGACAACTCTTTAATAAATAAATGACAATCATATTTAGATAAATTATGAACAAATATTGGAATAAAATTTGATATCTGGTATTCTAAATTACATTTGTTATGTGCTGGACCTCTTTTCACCAGTTAATGGCAATGGTCTGCTACCCTATCATTTAATAAAAGTTCCATTCCACAAATATGAAAATATATGTCCTCGTTTTGATGCCTCAGTTGGTTGGCAGTTAATGGATGCATTCTAACTGTTTTACTCAAATATAGGTGACAAATATCTAAAACATCATCGAAAATACTTTTAAAAAAATGTTTTGGAGCATCAACACCGCTATATATTTTAAAACGATTCAGTTGGTTATTATATGAGCACTTAATAAAATAACAATAGGCATAAGGAATATGTTCTTGTACACATTGAAACCTACTAGAATTTTGAATATCTATTGGCTTTAGAATACAATAAATCTGCATATATAGTAAATTTTTAAATTTTGATATTCTTCTCGCAGGTGTAGGCATGCGTGTTACAATTTTTCTACAATGCTTTGTATGGGTTAGTAATTTGTCTTCCTTATCAAAATGTACTAGACATGTATTGCAAATATAAAATGTATTCTTATGTCTTGCAACTTGATCCCTCATTAATCTACTTAAATTTTTTATCCAAACATAATGGCTTCCACTGAAAACGTCACTACTTTTAACCAAATAAAAAAGACAAATAAAATGTTCAATCTGCCCCTGATCGGGTTTCTATGTTTTAAACTTACGGAAAATCTGAAAACGTATTTAATTAAATGAAATACAACATGTGGTTTAATTTACTTATATACATATAAATATGTTTCAATGTTGTACGGTTAAGGTTTCTTATCAGTGTGGTTTAATAAAATTCCCATGTACAAACATATGTGTCAGTATGTGCACACAACTTGCAATCTAATAAAATGCCAAACAAAATGTTCAGTCTGCCCCTGAGGGTGCCCGACAGGTCCGTTTTCACACGGGAAAAAAAGGGGAGCGGTACTACAAGTGTCCATCGGCTCCTTTTCGTAGACGTGAAAAAAGGGGGCTGTGGGTGGGGTTGGGGATTGGGATAGGGCGGTACTACAGGTGTCCAACTGTTAATTTTTGTAGGTGAGAAAAAAGAGGGTGGTCGGGGGATTGGGGAGCAGTCGCTCGATTTCTTGCTGGGTTCACAAAATTCTCTCACGTACATACATATGCGCCAGTATGTATACAAGACAAAGGCAAGCGGCTCTTTAGAAATCTATGTGACTCTTTAACACGCTCGGGTGAAGTCTAGGACTAATTAGAAATATGAGGGGACATTTAAAAATTTGCGGCCCTGTAAAAATGTAGGGCCCCCACTTAAAATCTGAGCTCGATGCTCTCCTGAACGGCTAACCTCTGCTAAATGCAAACAGCTCTAAGCTTTTTCTTATAGATCAGCTAGAACACAAACCGGAAGATCAGCCAGAACACAAACCGGAAGAACGGAACACAAACAGAAAAACGTATGCGCCTAAATGTAGGCAACGAAATTGTTTAGCGTACATATATGTGTGTCAGTGTGTATATGCTTTCCTTTCACATTTGTCATTTCACCATTTGAGCTAGAATCGGCTTTTCCATACTACTGACAGCAAAGACTGTCAACTTGCTTGAACGAGTCAGATAAATAGAGCAGGATATCATCCGCATACGCTTGAAGTCTCACATATTGACACACTCCAAAAATATCACTAAGAGGTTGAAAATCAGGGGGCTAAGAATGGATCCCTGTGGTACTCCCATAGTCAGCTCTTTCAGTTGTGACATCTCAGAACCAATTCGAACACGCTGTTATCTGAATGTTAAGTAGATATTTATTAGGCTCAGAGCATGATTACTAAACCCAAAGTAAAATTTGAGCTTGCTGGATAAGAGCGTATGATTGACCGAATCAAATGCTTTGGAGGAATCAAGCAGGCATAACAACGTTAAATGATTATCATCAAAAGGAGTTCTCAGAACATCCAAGATCTTAAGCATTGCAGTTTCACAGCTATGATTTCTTCTAAAGCCTGACTGGAAGGGGGAAAGTAGATTATGCTCATTGATATGTCTAGAAATCTGATCATGCATTATTGTTTCAAAAACCTTCAAAAGGGCTGGCAGGACACTAATCGGACGAAAATGAGACGGAGAGCCAGCACCACTTTATATCCCTTGGAAAACTATGGCGGATCTCCGGTCCGACAAAACGGAGATCATTTTCTTGTTTTCTGTTCCATTTCAACGACGGAGGAAGAAAGTCGCTGCTGCTGTCACGCCACATACCACAGGTAAAATATTGGACCAACTTAACATTCAATAAACAAATTATTGCCATTATATTAATATTACTATTTGCCTTTTATTTATTTTTTACAAATATATATTCTCCGTGCTACCACGTACCGTGCGAGAAAATACATACATTGGTCCTACTCATCGAGAGATCTTACAGGCGACGAAAACTGAAGCTATACAGTCCACACCAAAAAAGGGCATATTATCATTATTAGTTTGGCAAACTCCTGTAGGAATAAAAACGGCGACCTTGTAACTGATGTCCAGAGAGTGCTTAGATTATGGAGGGAATACTTCTCTGCTCTCCTAAATGAAGTCAGCAATTCGCCGCGCAGAGATGAAGAACCCGATCCCGCAATCGATGATGATGGAACATATGTCCCCCCGCCCGATTATGACGAAGTTAGAATAGCAATAACCAGATTGAAAAACAACAAGGCCGTGGGCGCTGATGGAATGCTTGCGGAGCTATTCAAGTTCGGCGGCGAGGAGTTGGTAAGGCGCATGCAGCAGCTTCTTAGCAAAATATGGGCGGACGAAAGCATGCCCGACGGTTGGAATCTAAGTGTTCTTTGCCCAGTCCACAAGAAGGGGGATACTGAAAAATGCACCAACTATCGTGGAACCAGTCTTCTTAATATCGCATATTAGGTCCTTTCAAGTGTATTGTGCGAAATATTGAAGCCCACCGTGGACCGGCTGATTGGACCTTATCAGTGCGGCTTCAGACCTGGTAAATCTACCATCGACTAGATTTTCACAATGCGCCAAATCTTGGAAAAACCCGTGAAAAGAGAATCGACACACATCACCTCTTCGTCGACTTTAAAGCCGCCTTCGACAGACCTGTTCTCAAAGCAACAACCTTGTTCTTGAACTGACAACCATTTTCTTGAAAACAGAACGGCTGGTCTTAAAATATGAACAAATGTTCTACTAATGAGAACAATGTTCTTGAATTAAGAACAATGTTCTTAAATTAAGTTCAAGAAAAAAGAAACGGTATAATTCGTGTGCACTAAAATGTTAAATACAACATTTGGCACAATCTATCAAGCAGTTGTAGTGGCTCAGCGGCTACGATGTTGCGGTTGTAATCGTGTGGCTCGAGTTCGATCACCGCCAAACTCTGAAGTTTTTTAAAACAATTTTTTTATATTATATTTTTCTAACTCTTATTTTTCGTTCAGTTCCACTCATATATGTACAGCTAATTCTCAAACTTGTTATGAAATGTTTTAAGTATATATTCAGATTGCATCAATAAAATGAACAATTTCTCAATAAGAGAAAGACATGAAAAAATGCATATTATGCGTTTTTTCATCTTTTGGTCTTTAATAATAGCTTTTTTGTTATTAATATTTTTTATTAATTACAAAAAAATTATTATTAATAAAAATAAATAAATGAGTACTAATTGGAAAAATCACCTTCCCTCTCCATCCCCCCACCCCCTCCAACAAAGATCAAGAACAAACCGTTCTTGAATTGAGACCGAACAATTTTAAATCGACCACAAATCGTTCTCGAAGCGTGAGAACGAAAATTCTTAAATCAAGCCCGAGTATTGCTTGAAATGAGCACTGAAGGTTCACACATCAATACCAAAGTGGTCATAAAATACGAACGGTGTGCTTGGAAAAACTGTTCTTAAAACAAGCCCATCGGTCACGAGTTAAAAAAAAACGTACTTAGCAGCCTTTTTTCAACGAATGTTCTTAATATTGAACCTGTTTCGTTCGTTTTAGAACGATTTTTTCTCTGAGTGTAGGCAATTGAAAAGTAAAGTACTCTCTCGGCGAACGAAAATCATACTCTACAAGTCACTTATCGTACCCGTGCTGCTATATGGGGCAGAAGCATGGATCATGACAACAGCAGATGAAGCGGCTTTGAGAGTGTTCGAGAGAAAAGTTCTTCGAAAGATTTATGGACCTCTATGCGTTGGCGATGGCGAGTACCGAAGAAGATTTAATGATGAGCTGTACGAGCTATACGCAGACATCAACATAGTCCAGCGAATTAAAACGCAGCGGCTGCGCTGGCTAGGACATGTTATGCGAATGAAAGATAATGCTCCGGCCAAGAAAGTGTTTCTATCGGAACCCGCCTATGGAAGCAGAGGTAGAGGGCGGCCCCCACTCTGTTGGAAGGACCAGGTGGAAAACGATTTAAACTCCCTTGGTGTGACCAATTGGCGCCGGTTGGCGGAACGAAGGAGCGACTGGCGCGCCTTGTTGGACGGCCATAACCGTTTAGACGGTTAAGCGCCAATTAAGTAAGTAAGTAAGAAAGTTTGGCACAACAAATCAAAGTCATATATTCACATTATTTATTTTGGGCAATAACACTTCCACACAAGACCTTCGAGATTTTGGCACAACACAACAAGAAACATATTTAACAACAATTTGGAAAAACCACCACCACAACAAAGAAAGCGGCAAACACAAAGCAACAACAAAACAAGGTACGTGGTTACATATTCTAACGCACTGCGACAATTTTTTTTTTTTTTTTTTTGTAAGTGAATTGTGTTCATACGGCCTTTTGTCTATCAGCTATATCCCCCCACCCGCGGTAAGGTATAGCTGACACAGCTTAAGGTAACATAGTGCAGTTTTTTCAAGCAAATTTTCTTTTAAATTGATACTGCACTATTCTCTGTTTCACATAACCAAAAATTTGGGACCTTCAGTTTTGTTAATTTTCAACGATACCAAAAACACACTGTTTTATGTGCATAAGTACCCAACAAAAAATTCACTAGTACTTGTAACTATTGAATTTTCTCTTATTTTTTTACACTTTCGCTTATTGTTCACTTTCGCATACTTTCTTTTGATTTTGCCCATAAAATCACTAGAATAGCAATATATCTGTCACAATCACAACGAAGTCTAGTTATTTTGTTTTAGTAAGTTAATTTTACATAGGCTTTCCGTTCATTTAAATTGAACAATTTATTTTACAATTAAACACGACTACTCTTTATTAATTAACAATTTGGATCATTTAATTTTACAATTATATTTATGACGATGCAACTCGCCTTTTACATGTCCACTTTTATAATGCTTTATCAATGGCCAAGAACTTTTTGTTACAAGTAGCTGATTTGCTTTTTCAAATTTACTGCGCATATCCCAACAACTAAGTCGATACTCACAACTGGTCGAAACTGGTTTAATTCACCTTCAACTAACCTATGCTATTCTTGCAAAGGTGACGGTAGCTTTGTACTTGATAATCTTCATAATCTCTGGAAATATGAACAATAAGCAACGTTATGGGCAATTTGTTTGTTTGCTGCTAATAAGTGCAAAGATGCTGACTGCGTTTGAATATAGCAGTTCTAGGCGCATTGAAACTTTTACCGCCCAATCAAGCATCAAATCTGCTGGTTTAACTTAGCACAGCATACAAAAATGTACAGCATGGTAGATCGGTTAGAAAGGATACCTTAACTACCCTCGTTGTTAAGATTGCACGTCCTCGGGTCTGTAGAATATTGTTGACGTTCGAAATATTACTATTGATTTAGATGGAACGATTTTTGTCGCAATCGCATTAAGTTTGATGAAATAATAACTTGAACTATGTTAATTACAATGTTTTCTATATGTTTATCATTACTTATGAATATTTCATTAACTATTACTCTTCTTAGAATGTTAAGTTCTTATTTGAATAGTCTTAATACTAGGAAAAAGCATGATCATTCAAAACATGAAAAAATGGACTTCTTTTTGTAAATTAGTTCTGTAAATCTGTTTCTGTTTCTTTACCGAAGATTGCTCTTATGTATCCTCTTGTCGTCAATTAAAACTGTAGTGCCAATATCCTTCTGTATAATTTTTCTACCAAAACTTTATCCAATTTGTTGCTTAGTCTTTTGTTACGCCTTAAGAAAACTTTTTCTCCCGGATGATATGTTCTCATTGATTTATTTACATTAAACCTTTGTATGTTTTTTTCTTGAGCGGCAGCTAACGTCTTCCTTAGACTTTCTAAACTTTCTGCTGAGCTTTCGTGAAATACATCAATTGGCCTAGCATTAAGCACGGAGTGAATACTACAATTGTATTTATGTGTTGGTAGCAATACTAACTCAGTAACATCATCAATTTGCTGCTGGTTTTTTAATACAATGAATAATTTCGAGCAGCATGGAATGGAGGCGCTCCACCTCTCCAATACTTTGACTGTGGAGGGTTGGAATAAAAAACTGATTTATGGAAAAATTATCTCTTAGCAATGTCATAATAGCGTTAGATTTAAAAGATTTTTAGTTATCAGAAACGATAACTTTGGTGTTTTTAAATACGAGCAAAGTTTTTAAAAGCGCATTTTTTATGTCGATCATAGATCTACAACAGGTTTCACAATGGATAGCTTGTCTATACAGGTCAAAAATAAATACTTGGAAAGTAGAAAAATGTCAATATGAAGGATTGCTCCTGGTTTGGAAGGAATGGGGGTTTGGCCTATAACTGTGTCAGCTGGTTTACGTTGATAATTATTTTCCAAACATATCTGGCAATTTGTGATCGTTGTTTTAAGTAAATGTTTCATGTTTGGAAAATAGTACTCGCGAGAGATTTGTTGATAGTTTTCATGTAAGCCACGATGCGCCCTATTGTGCTCTGTTGCTACTGTTTCGAGTTGGTCATCTTTATTGGTTAAATCTATAACAAGGAGTTCCGTGTGTACAAATTTAACGCCGGGAAAAGCTAGTAATATGGATATCTGTACTTCACCCAATGTAGGAAGATCGCAGCGCATTCCGTTCGTAACGTTAGGGGTAATGGCACACTTTAAACACTGAATTAGACCCTCAATCGAGTTTTGACGAGGCATCAGTCGTAAGCTCGAATGGCTGGTTGTAATTACGATATTGGAGTAAAACATCCTCAGATGCTAATATATGCTTGATTCGGCATCAAGAGTGATTTTTATCTGTTTCGAAATTTTTGTACCCATCTGCCCGTTTTCGCTGCGAAGGTAAAGGGTTAATGGCTTAACATGGTAGCGTAGTCCTTCACGAAACGTCGGTAATAGCCAGACAAACCGAGGAATGAACGCAAAGCTAACAGAGTTTTTAGAGGTTCGTAGTTAATTATGTCATTGAATATATCTGGACAAGTTCTTGTGCCTTTTTCTGAAACAAGGAACCCCAAGAACTCGACTTCCTTTTTAAAAAATTTCGACTTTTCCGGCGACACTTTCATTCCAGCATTTTCAAGCTTTTTCAGAATATAATCGATATGCTCCAAATGCGATTCTTCATTTATATATTATATTTATGTCATCGACATAAACGTGACAGAATTTCCCTATTACTTCGCGTAGCACATCGTCGATAGTTCTTTGGAATATGCTGGGCCCGTTCCTTAGGCCGAATGGTAACCGAAAAAATTCGTATTTCCCATTATTGATACTTAACGCTGTTTTTTGTCTGTCCTGCTTGCACATTATGATCTGGTGGAAGCCTGATTTTAGGTCTAAGGTTGTAAAAAAATCTGAGCTTCCTTAGCTAGCTAATATTACAGAGGTATCTAGGATGGGATATCGGACAGGAATCGTTTTTTCATAAATTTTCCTGAAATCAATTACCATACGTAAATTGGGCTTTCCATTTTCATCGACACCTTTTTTCGAAACAACGTGCACTGGTGTATTGTAAAGCGAACAGGATTCTTGGATTATACCATATTTGAGAAGCGATTTTATTTCGTTATTAATAAACGGGCCTACTGATATCGGATAGGGGTAGCTTTTACTGTAGATAGGATCCTCTGTAGTTGTGGGAATACGGGCCTGAACTCTTGTGTTGTATAGTAATGCCCTATATGGATCAGCAAAAGCATTGGCATTTTTTTATTGATAATGTTATGGAATTGTGACTGAAACTTTACTGGTACTGAATCTTCTAAGATGGTAATTAGAATTACTGGTCACATGAAATAAAACATTATTTAACTTTACCATTCCGGTAAAACAAATAGCCTCTAACTTTGTCGATTTTCGCATCGATTTGAACATCGTACCCTAATATACCGTCAAACGTGCTTAAGTTAACAAATAAAACGTTGAGGTATTTTCTAAAATGTTTATTTGACACATTTCGTTGATGATATTTTCGCCATTTATCGATTTTAGATTAAACCCATTTTTCAAGGTTTTGATTCCTTGAAGAAATGGTAATGGCTTAATGTAATTTTTGGATGTGCCTGTGTCAATCAGAAATCGGAGCTCCTGACCGTTTTTGCCTTTTTTCGTAATGAACGGCAGGAGCGATCTCAGTTTAAATCGTTGATTTCATCATCATCAATGTCACTATATTTGTAGTCATCTCCGACATTTTGATTATAATCTTCATCAAAACTTCGATATTCATGATCATTCGAAGATAATTTTACTTCGGGCATAAAGTTCACCTTTTGTATCTTATGGAACGGCAAACGGTCAGATAGCCATCGGTCATTACTTCGTTTAAACGTCACTGCTGGATTAGAATCTGGATTTTGTGGCCCAGAGGTATGTTTAGGAATATGTTGCGGTTGTGCGGCCTGAGGCTGTTGTGACGAAAACGACTTTTGAAAATTACTACGCTGCCTATAGAAGCTTGAACCATTATCTATTCCCATGGCGGTTGCCTTAATTAAACTCTGGTTCTTGGGCACCGTAGACTGATATTGGTGCAGAAATTGTCTTGGGCGATTAGGCTTATTTCCGCTACCCAGTGCAAAAGCTTCTGCGAATTCATAACGCTGATGACTAGTTTGTAGCTTCTGTGCAACTGCCAGGGCTATTGGAAGGTCCTTAGGCCTTGGAGAGAATAGGACATCACAAAGTTGTCTTCGGAGGCCAGATATGAACACGTGTAACGCGTTTTCTCTAGTTCTTTCGTTCAAAGCTGCTACGAACTCATTATTACCACTGTGTGTCATAATCTCCTTGTTTATAATCATCGATAATTTCTTATCTACCTTATCATAATAATCCGTGATAGATAAATTATCCTGCCTTAAAATGCTTTACTCGTTCTCTAATACATATAGCGGTCTTTTATCAGAATAAGTCTGATCAAGTCTTGAAATTATTGCTTTAAAGTTAAGTACCGCATTAAAGGAAGCGAGAGTAGAATTAGCAGATTCGATTATTTTATTTCGAAATATGCCCATGGCAATATAATACCTTTCCGAACCCTCTTTATAATAATTCATGGCGAATTGCGCGGCACTTCGCCAGCCTGGGTAAGAAGTGAAATTACTCCTGAACTCCGGCAAGGACTCAATAAAATCTAAACTTGCATTGTCTTGAATCAATGGATGTATAGAAACCGGTAGGTACTTTTCAACGCAAGGTGGTTGTAGGATACCAACAGCTAAAGTTAATTGATTCATCCGTTCTGATAGTTCCGACCTAGTACGTTCATTGGTCTCATTAACAAATTCAAGTACCTCTTCTCTGATCATATTCAATTTATCTTTAAAAAGTTTGGAAAGTTTTCTTAGATATTTCAAGATCTAATTTAAACACATGAAAAGCGGCAAATAATTGGTATAGAAATTCTGCTGACTACTAAACTAAATTTTTTATCTTATCGGCGAACAAGGAATCACTTACAACGAAATTTTCTTTAATCGGAGTTGAGAAATGCAGTTGGTATATTAAAAGGGCAATTTGGTGCAGCACAAAACAGTTTTTAGGTACACCTTAAAGCACCTTAGAAATTTAAAATAATCTTCTTGAGGGGAAGACAAGTAACAAGTTCAGTAAATTTTTACTATAATTATCAAAATTAATTTTAATTTAAGCACAAGAAGCTCATAAAGAAAAACAAAGGTTTTATTCGAAAATGTGTTTGAACACAAATTGTGCACTTTTTATAAACACGTATTTAGACATAATTTGAAAAATCACTTACATATCTTAGATGGCTTATACTAAATTCTCCTTCCTCTACGTCCTTTTATCGACCTAGTTAGTTAGCTTCTCAGGATTCTATGGTCCTTTGTTGTTTCGGATACAGCGGCTTCTTGGGATTCTATGATCCTTTTTATCGCCCCACGTTGGGCGCCAGTTAATTTTACATAGGTTTTCCGTTCATTTAAATTAAACAATTTATTTTACATTTAAACGCGACTACTCTTTATTAATTAAAAAGTTGGATCATTTAATTTTACAATTATATTTATGATGATGCAACTCGCCTTTTACATTTCCACTTTTATAATGCTTGATCAATGACCAAGAACTTTTTGTTAGCAGTTGCTGATTTGCTTTTTCAAATTTACTGCGCATGTCCCAACAACTAAATCCATACTCACAACTGGTCGAAACTGGTTTAATTCACCTTCAACTAACCTTTGTTATTCTTGCAAAGGTGACGGTAGCTTTGTACTTGATAATCTTCATAATCGCTGGAAATATGAACAATAGGCAACGGTATGGGCAATTTGTTTGTTTGCTGTTAATAAGTGAAAAGATGCTGACTGCTTTGGAATATAGCAGTTGCTAGGCGCATTGAAACTTTTATCGCCCAACAAAGCATAAAATCTGATGGTTTAACTTAGCCCAGCATACAAAAATGTACAGCATGGTAGATCGGTTAGAAAGGATAACTTAACTAGTGAAATTTGGGTGGCGAACCTGTGTATAGATGTGTAAATGTACATAAGCATTTAGGTACACTGAAATAAATAAAAGTTCAATTTACAAAATTTTTTTTTAAATTATTTATTTATTTGCGTTGTTGGGTCATCTAAGTTGTTGCTATTTTTTTGCGAATTAAATTTAAAGTAAAGATTAATTTGCCTTAGTTTCTGCATTCATACATAAAAATGGAATCCTTCATACAAAAAGCAGAAACCATCTTGGAATTTGAAACGGATTTCAATGATCAACCCACAGCTGACCACTCCATGATCTCCCTCAGTAGTCCGCAGGGTGAATTTAAAATTATGTGGGAGAAGCTAGGGGCTGCATATGAAGAAGCTACCTCCTCAACTCAGGGCTGCAAGCAAAAGAACTTTCTTCAATTAAAAAGAAATATAAATTGTCATACCAAGTGTATGTCCGATGCTTGACTGCAATGGGTAAGTTGTCTGAGAAGTTATCCAAGGGCACCAAGGAGCCTGAAGCTCCAACCACCCGATACAGCTGTGTTCATGGGTGACTATTTGTCGTGGCCAACATTCCGAGATATGTTCACGGCCATTTACATATCGAACAAGGACTTTGCCCCGATTGAGAAGATTTCCATCTTAATCAAAAAACTCAAGGGTAGGCCAACGATATGGTCAGCAATGCACCTGTTGATAATGAAGGCTTTGATATTACCTGGAAGAGTTTAACTGAAAGGTATGGAAATAAGCGTAGTTTAGTTAAGGCTCAACTCCACACTGTCTTTAGCATAAAGCCCATAGAGTCTGATTGTGGTAAATTAACAAAGGATTTACAATTAAAATTAAATAATTGTATGACAGCATTAAAGGGTCATTAAAAAGATCTTTGGGACGCCCTCTTTGTATACCTATGTGTTGAAAAATTGACGGAAAGCAGCCTCACGCTTTGGGAACAGTCTTTGGGGAACAAGACAGATAGCTAAATGGGATGACATGATCTGACCGATTTCTTGCGTTGGAAAACATGTCTGGGCATAGAGGCAATAAGACTTTAAAAAGTTTTAAGCCTCATATTTCAAAACCAACTCCTGAACCCCAACAAAAAAAGGTTGTCAGCTTCCACACAAGCGTAAAGAAATTTATTTGTAAAATGTGTCACACAAATGAGCGAAATTCCTTAAACTTTCACCTGCTCGTACAGTTGATTTTATTAAGAGCAATAATAGCTGCCTGAATTGTTTATTGTCTGGACATACTGTGTTGAAATGTACAAGCTCATACAACTGCAGCACTTGTCATTCTCGACACAAAACGCTCCTGCATATACAAAAAGTTGAATAAAAGACAGCAGCGCATGCAAAGCATTCGCATGATGATGTCCCATCAACATCAAAATAGGCAAGGGAGAGACAAAATTCAACATGAGAAGCAAGTCTCGAATGTGCAATCTTGTCATACATCCACAGGTGTACTGCTAGGCCCTGCTCGTGTTAACATAAATTATAATAATACTGTTACGAATATTAGCAAAACTAAGGTGTGCTGCTATCTCTAAGCCGATGCTAAACAGTGATATCATGCACATCCATAGATCAATCATTATGTATATACATAAACGAAACAATAATTGCGTCTACAGCAGATGTCGGCAAATTTGAAATGCAGATGTGTTAGTGAGAGCGCGATGATCGTGCACATCACTTGATGCATAATTTTGCGTCTTCATTCGCTTATTAGCAAGCAAAAAGTAAAGACCGTTTGCTATTGTTATTTTAATGCGCACAATGGCAAGCGGGAAATATTTTATGTTTCCCAACCCTTTTGGGCAAACACAATGTATTTTATGCTACAAGTCCTTTTTAAATGACCGCGTTTCTACGCTGAAAAGATATTTTAATTTTTTTCATAAAAATAAAGACAAATTAAACGAAAGGAAACAAAATGATTTGTTTAAAGAAAAAAAAATTTTTTTTTGAAAAAAGTTAAAGGCTGGTTTACTGCAATGTATAGTTCTACTAATGAAAAAAAAGTAGAACGAAGCTGAAAAATGAATTGTCGTCTTAAGTTTCATTTGAAATAGTAGGACAGGCTAGGCCGTTTTCTGATGGTAAATTTGTTAAAGTTACGACAGTAAAGATTTTCAATAAAACTCTGGTCCGTCGTACGGATAAGTTAGGCATTAACATTAAATTACAAGATTGCAAATTTTTTTCGATATGCCTAGATGAAAGTGCCGATGTTTCCCAACTGGCTATTTGTATTCGTAGCATAAATAGTGAATTTGAAATTTTTGAGTCTTTATTTTCCATTGAAAGCTTTTATGGTAACGTGACTGGAGCAGCTTTGTTCAGTGTTGCAAATGAAAAGCTTTTTTCCTTCGTTGATATGGGAAAACTTTCGGGAGTGTGTACAGATGGTGCGAACATTATGGACGGTAGGCACGAAGGCTTCGTAAGTCAACTAAATCTTAATTGAATTTCAGTTCCAACCTTCCACTGTCTTATACACCAGGCGGCTCTCTCCTCAAAGTTCTTATCAAATCACGCTGTTATGAAAACAGCAGAAGAAATTACGAATAAAATACGTGGTGGCCACCAGTTACTTTCCCACAGAAAGTTTAAAATGTTTCTTAACGACAAAAATGCTGCAGCAAAGGACCTTAAAATGTTCACAGACGTGAGATGGTTGAGCCGCGCCGACTGCCTTAATAGACTGTTCGACTTAAAAGCAGAAGTTCTGCAATTCCTGGAAATTGAAAAAAAGAATTGCGATTTATCTCGTTATTGAAGAACAAAACGTTCATTTTAGATTTGGAATTCTTGTCCGACGTAACAAAATTTTTAAATGATTTTAACTTGGAACTTCAAGGCAAATTTAAAAGTTTCCCAGATGCCTATAAAGCTTTAAGTGCTTTCAAAACTAAAATTTTTTTGCTTCTGTGTGAAATACGCTCAGACAATTATTCAAGTTTTCCAAAAACAACAACAATTTTGTCCCTATTAAGCACTAGATGTAAAAAAATGGAATATTGTAATATTCTTGAAACGCTTTTCGAAAACTTTGATGACAGGTTTAAAGATTTTGAAAATGTCAAACCAGTCATCGACCTTTTCGAAGCACCTTTTCATTGCGATGTGAGCAGATACGAGTTCGCAATTCAATGCGTCATACTCAGGAGTGAAATGGTCCAGATGTCACAAACACTATTGACTTCTG
Organism: Eurosta solidaginis; assembly: GCF_040869045.1. NCBI lineage: Eukaryota > Metazoa > Arthropoda > Insecta > Diptera > Tephritidae > Eurosta > Eurosta solidaginis. Next base: position 114,851,184 of record NC_090323.1, on the reverse strand, counting down.
GAAGAATTTGAGCGAGGAGGATTATCCTCAATTAAAAAAAATGCTTTAAAATGTTTATCACTATTCTTCTCTACATATATTACGTCCTCAACTAAAAACTGTTACGACTCAGTAACAGATTAGCTATATGATACTGCTTCTGTACACCACAAAATTTTCAAAACTTTTACAAAAATGGCCTTTAAGTTGTGGTGTTTTTTGGTTTAGGGCGCTATGTGCTTTTCATAATATAATTTCCAATACAATATAATTAAGTTCGATGAATATATGAAAAAAGTAAGTTGAGGATAGAGATAAGCACTTTAAACTAGCATTGAATTCCGAACTCATATCTGTTAACATAGTAATAAAATAAAAAATATTACAACATGCCATTTGAACAAAAACGCTCCAATAACGTTACCATAAAAGCTTTCAATGGAAAATAAAGATTTAAGAATATCAAATTCACTATTATGCCACGAATACAAATTGCCAGTTTAGAAACATCGGTAACGTCCGTACTTTTATCTAGGAATATTGAAAAAAAATTCCAATCTTGTAAAATATTTTCGATTTTAGATTTAATGTTCATGCCTAACTTAGCCGCACGACGCACTACAGTTCTCGGAGATAAAGTTACTCCTTCAATAAATTCGGTATTATAACTCAATTTATTGAAAATCTTTACTGTTGTACGTTTAACAAATTTACCATCAGAAAACGCCCTACTCTGCCTTACTATATCAAATGAAACTAAAGACGACAATTAATTTTTCAGCCAACCAGCTTTTAACTTTTTTAAAAACAAAATTTGTTTTTCTTTAAACAACGCATTTTTACGCAATAGTATAAAAAAGAATGCATGATTTTAAATTTTGCCAATTCTACTCCGTAAAATAATGGTTTATCCTAAGATACATTTTATTGCAAAATATACGCCCCCTAATACATATATTTGTTTACAAAATACGTACTCATAATATATATACATATGGACAACATTCGTCCACATTTCGAGCTACGCACACAATTGATGTTGCTGCGCCAAAGTGACTACTAAACTAAAGAGTATAAGAATACGTGTGAATTGAGTGTGCACAATTGTGCCACTAAATGCCGACATCTGGTCTACACATATGTACCATGTACGTATACGAGCAGCGGAGAGTCAATGCACAGACACATGCATATATCAGAGATACTCCTGAAAGTATGCAATGAGACAAGCTATAAAATCGTGCAATTGTAGTTACAGCTGAGAAGTTTCAGAGCTGATGGCAACTAGTAGATTCTGGAAGCGCCTAGAAGATGCGAACGTTGAAATCAGAGAGTATAAAAGGCAGCAAATGTAGAGGCGCTGAAATTCAGTTTGATTTGAGCTATCAAGCAGTTCGATTAAGACGCTATCTAGCGAGCCATAGCAGTATTATTTTGAAAGTCAGTTTCATTTAAGCTATCAGTTTGGTTATTAAGCCAGCTGGTTGCAAAGTATAAGTGTTATTGTGAAGTACTTTAATAAAGGCCATTTTTCCATTATTCAATATTGGAGTTATTTATTCAACAGTTTAGTGATACGAACTTAGCAAAAGGGCAAATAAGAGAATTTGCAAGTAAATTCGTTATAATTGGTGTCAGAAGAGGAATTGTTGAATAAATTCCAGAGGACAACAAGGATATGGCAAAGTTCAGTGAATTGAAGATCCAGCAACTAAAGAAGGAGTTGAAGAGCCGTGGATTGAATACAAGCGGGGTTAAACTCGAACTTCAGGCACGGCTACGAGAGGCAATGGAAGCATAAGGAATTGATGTGGACGAGTACGTCTTTTATCCTGATGGGGACGAGACCACAACAAAAATTGAAGAGAAAAATGAAACACCGCAGACAATGGCGAACACAGACATGAACATGATATTGGCTGTAATATCGGCACAAATGTCCGAAATGCCATCACAAATATCTACCAACATGTCATCACAATTGGAATCCCAAGAGACACGAATTACATCAAAGATGGAAACACAACTGAAAGAACAAGAGGCACGCATAACAGTACAACTCAAAGCGCAGGAGGCGCGTATATCATCAAAATTCGAAGCGCGTATGGACGAGAAAATAATGCAGTTTGAGGAAAAAATCAAAGCCGAGGTGGATGCTTTGAGAGGTCGTATACAGGAGTTGCAATTACATCGCCCAGCTGTTTCAGAAAGCAATCCAAAGGTAAAAACACCATCCTTTGACGGTTCTGTTCCTTTCCAGGTCTTTAAGCTTCATTTTGAGAAGACTGCAGTAGTGAACAACTGGAGTGCGGAAGATAAAGTTGCTGCACGTTCATGGCGTTGAAAGGGCCTGCAGCTGAGATTTTACAAACCATTCCAGAGGGCGAACGGAACTGTTATGAAGCATTGATGGGCGCTCTAGAGAGACGATACGGAACTGAGCATAGGAGACAGATATACCAAATGGAGTTGCTGAACCGCTTCCAGAGCCCTGGTGAAACATTGCAAGAGTTTGCGTCGGATATTGAAAGGCTAGCACATTTAGCGAATGCGGACGCACCCGTGGAATACACTGAAAGGGTAAGGATTCAGAGCTTTATAAATGGCATACGGGACGTCGAAACAAAGCGAGCTACATACGCAAAACCAAGGCCAACTTTCGCAGAAACGGTGTCAAAAGCTCTGATTCAGGAAACAGCGTCGCTTCTGTGTAAGCCAGTTTTCAAAGCACGCCGTGTAGAAGTAGAAAGGCCAGAGCGGGTAGACGCAATATTGAAGGCGCTGAAAGGATCGCAAAAGCGGAGCGAAAAAGTTATCAAATGCGGGAAGTCCGGTCACATTGCACGTCATTGCGATCTTGGTCCTAATAGTTCCAACAATGTGGGTGGCCGTAAACGTAAAGCTGGAGGAGATGAGCAAGAGCGTGTCAGTTGTAAAGAACGAAAACTTGCCGCAAGTTATTGAATGTCCTGTGATATCTGTGTCGCAAATTGGTAGAAAATCGAGCAGTATTACCGTCAGAGGTAATGTGGATGACAAAGAACGTGTACTGACTGTGGATACGGGCGCATCTCATTCCTTGATCCGATCTCACTTGGTCAACAGGAGAGTAAAACCGTTACCTGGAGCAAGGTTGCGTACGGTCACTGGCGAGTATAACACAGTCCAGGGAGAAGTGATATGTGAGTCTTGATTGGAAAGGTCAAGGTTCTACACAAATTCGTTGTGGCGAAGATCGTTGAAGAAGTCATATTGGGAGTGGACTTCTTGGTTGACCATGACATCAAGATCGATATGCAGAGAAGGGTGATGCGTTACGAGTACCAGGATATACCACTTAACTTCAAGTTGGAGAAAGGGTTCAGTAGTAATAGAGAAATGGTTGAGAAGACTCGACAAAAGCCACGAAAGTCAAAAGAAAAGGTTGATGGATCGAATGGGCCAAATAAAGCGAAATTAAAAGTATCTGCGAGCAAAAGACCGGCATCGACAAACCGTAATGGACGCACCAAAACGACTGAAAAAATGTATCAGAAAGAATGCAAGGAGGGTTTCAAGCCAGCGCGCACTACTGTTGTGAAACGTCCAGACGATAATGATGATGCAAAGTCAATCCGTCAAGTGGAAGCTCTGCAACGAAGTTCATTAGCCAAACAACAGTGTGCGGGGGAACGATCAAGAATAATGAGTAGTACAATGAAACGCAGGTACAATGAGAACAAAAATTCGGAAAGTTTCTTGGAGGGAGATTTGGTACTGTTATACAACCCTCACCGGCGGAAAGGTGTTCCATCCAAGATTCGGAGCAGTTGGGAAGGCCCGTACAAAGTTGTGAAGAAGATCAGTGATACCATCTACCGCATACAAACCACTGGGAAACCACGGAGTGTAGAGAAGAGTGGTACATTTGGAGGGGTAAGCAGGAGTAAAAAGTTTCAAAAGCCACTTTCGAAAAGTGGCATCTGGGTATAAATATATAATGAGAATCCTACCTCCATAGTAAATGGGTGGCATAAATTAAAGGCTTTGCATCAAACCTTTAGCAAAAGATGGAAAGGAGATTATCTCTGAGAAAAAGCAGATTAAATGGAAACACCCGAAAGCGGGGTAAATGGAAACACCCGAAAACCAACATTAAATTAGGTGATCTCGTCGTCTTGAAAGAAGACAATCTCGCTCCAAAGAATGGAGGCAGGGACGAGTAGTCAAACCACACCCCGGATCAGACGACCTTGTTAGAGTAGTCGATATTGCGACTGAAAAAGGTCAAATCACAAGGCCCATGGCCAAACTGGTCCTTCTGCCCCCCGCCATTGACACAAGTGGAGAAATGTCCACTTAAGGTCAAGCCGAATCTGAAACGTAAGAAATTCCACTTCGTCAGAATAGGTAATGCCCCTTCTAGATATCGGCGTACAAAAATAAAAACTTTTATTTCAAAATTGAAAAAGCAAAAGTCAACAAAAGGGGTACAGATAGCAAGTGTATCCGCCATGAAATGAAATCTAAAAACGAAATCCCAGGAAAATAACCCATATCCCCAGCGGAAACATAGATAACATACATCAATAAACTACAAAACTAACTACCAAACTAACTACACGCAAATTACCACGTACAAATGTTCGGTAGCCGCAGAGAAACATATCCGTTTATACTTTTTGTTTTCTTCTTCGTTTCAAAGTCCTTCTCAGCCATCTGTTCCTAAAGACATAACAGTTTAATAATGTTTCAGACAAATAACAGTCCAACTACAATAACTTAACAAAGCTTTAGTTAACACAACCGGAATCATTCATTAAAAAATAATAAATGTAAGGTGCGATAACCTCCGAAGAGATCTAAGGCCGAGCTTCTCTTCCAATTTGCGTCGTGCTCCTATTGATTTTCCCTACAAATCGGCCGGACGGGACCTACATGTTTTATGCCGACTCCGAACGGCATCTGCAGGGCAGATGAGTTTTCACTGAGAGCTTTTCATGGCAGAAATACACCCGAAGCGCTTGCCAAACACTGCCGAGGGGCGACCCCGCTTAGACAAATTTTCTTCTAATTGAAAAATCTTATTTCTAAAATTTTTATGTTGCTTTGCCCGGGGTGTGAACCCATCACACCACGGTGGTCGTATCATTCATTAGCAAGTTAATTTATCATGGTAAGTCAAATACCGACTTTCAAGAATGATACAAAATTAAAGTCAAGTTGCTGTAATTGGACTAACTACATAAGCAAAACAACGAAAAATATTACAAATTTTGCTAATAAGTTCACTAATTTTCTACCAAAAAAAAAAAAAACTAACTGTGAAAGAACCTAGTCCGCAAAAAATTCGTCTTATACCCATTCGCATGAGGGTATAATTAGTAGATATTAAACCGATATCCTTAAAACTACTCAATAAAAGTACAAATAATGCCTTGCATTCAGTTTTATACAATGGTTCTTAACCATTGCATTAAATAATTAGTAGTTACAATACACTAACGAAAAATACAGATGTGCATTTACTACGTTAATGGAAATAAACAAAATCCATATTCGTAATATGTGCACTTCGTTTTTCCAAAAATAATATGTTTTTTCAGTTTAAGTGCTATCTCTTATTCCTCACAATAACTCACAACATTTTTTTTGGGTATTGTGAGATAAGGAAAAGCACTACAAAAACAAAATTGCAATTAACTTTGCACAAATAAACTCATCTTTATAACTGATCGCTTCTGCGATCATTGCTGGCTCTTCTAGCCCAAAAACTAGAAAGAACACTTAAATACACTTCTTAAAAGGCATCTTACAAATTTCCGGGAAATAGGTGGCATATATTCCAAGGTATTGGCTTCTTCCCTGAAAACCTCAATTGTTGTTGGCGTGGCTCATTAATGCGGTGTGCAATTATGTGTGCACTACAAGCATTTCATATCAAATTTCATAATCTGAAAAGAAAAGAAAACACGAAATTATTAATTTGATTAATTTAACACAAATTATACAATTTTGCAACTGTCATTACTTATCATGACCATGTTTATTATGTAATAACATTCCTCTTCTTCCATTTGTCATTCTTTCATTTTCTTTCACTTGACATTTCGAATTCGACGTGTGGTGTTGCCATATCAGAAAAATAAATGAACAACACTTTTCAGGTTACGTGTTCCTGAGGCACCAATTTTTTTTTTCATACATTTTCACAATTAAATGTTTCATGAATGTTTTACTGAATCTTCTTGTAAAAATAACCACGAATGGTAAATGAAGTATGGAAAAACGCGAAAAGTTAAGAATAATTTACAATTAACAATTATGGAGCAAGAATTTTTGTCGAATACTCCAAAAACTAGCCTGAAGAAAGTGGACTTGCTAGCCACATAAAGGCATGTTAGGGGGTCAATATAATTTTACGGAATAACACAAAATTATTAAAGCGTTCGCCACCCAACCAAAATTCATTTTAAAATAAAACATTTTATTGAAATTAAAACCAAAAATAACAAAAAAAATCCAATCTGGCACAGAGACCCGTCCTCTTCGTCTATATATTATTTCTAATTGTTGTTTTTATGTGCGGATCCCTTTAATTTGCCATTTGGGGAAAAATATTTGTATTATTGAAAATTGTATAAAACGCTCACCGTTGTGGGCAAAAGTAAAAATTCGACGATTCGACCATGAGTTTAAAAACTGGTTGCTCAAACTACGAAATGGTAACTTAGAAATTCAATCAAATATATCCGAAGATACGATTAAAATACCTCGAATATGCTACATTGATCATAATAACCTCACTGCTAAAGTCTTTGGAACAAATGCAATAAATGGCAGAATCATGTCTAATTTTCATTCAACAGCTATATGTCCAAACAAGTAAGGAAGGCTAAGTTCGGGTGTAACTAAACATTACATACTCAGCTGAGAGCTTTAGAGACTAAATAAGGGAAAATCAACCTAAAGTAACCCTGGTATGTGTTTGAATGACATGGGTATAAAATGGAAGGTATTAAAGAGTGTTTTAAAAGGGATTGGCCCGTAGTTGTATAGGTGGACGCCATTTCGGGATATCGCCATAAAGGTGGACCAGGGGTGACTCTAGAATGTGTTTGTACGATTTGGGTATCAAATGAATGGTCTTAATGAGTATTTTAAAAGGTAGTGGGCCTTAGTTCTATAGGTGGACGCCTTTTCGAGATATCGCCATAAAGGTTGACCCGGGGTGACTCTATAATGTGTTTGTACGATATGGGTATCAAATTAAAGGTATTAATGAGGGTTTTAAAAGAGAGTGGCCCTTAGTTGTATATGTGAAGGCGTTCTCGAGATATCGACCAAAATGTGGACCAGGGTGACCAAGAACATCATCTGTCGGGTAACGCTAATTTATTTATACTAGCCGGACCCGTGTTTTGTATTTTGTAGCGCAAGATGCGCACGGGTCCGGCTAGTAATATTAAATCTCATAAAATCAAAATCTGGAACGGAGACTTGGCCTCTTTGTCCAGGTAGAAAATAATTTTACAATCGTCGAAATCTGGAACGGAGACATGTCCTCTTCGTCCAGACTAAGAAAAACTCGGAATCCAAACGATGTTTATACTAATAAAGTGCGTTGAATTGTGACCCGTTCTTGTTTTCAGCTTTAATATTGTTACGAATATTAGCAAAACTAAGGAGTGCTGCCGTCTCTAAGCCGATGCTAAGCAGCTACGTGAATGCACATCAATAATTCAATCATTATGTATCTACATAAACGAAACAATAACTGCGTCTACATATATGTACCATGTACGTATATGAGCAGCGGAGAGTCAATGCACTAACACATGCATATATCTTAGATACTCGTATAAGTATGCAATGAGAAAAACTATAAAATTGTGCAATTGTAGTTACAGGTAAGAAGTTTGAGAGCTACTGGACTAGTAGATTCTGGAAGCGGCTAGAAGATGTATAAAATTGTGCAACTGTAGTTACGGCTGAGAAGTTTGAGAGCTCATGGACAATGCTAGTAGATTCTAGAAGATGCGAACGAGGAAACCAAAGAGTATAAAAGGCCGCAGATGTAGAGGCGCTGGAATTCAGTTTGATTTGAGTTGTCAAGCAGTTACGACTAAGACGATATCTAGCGAGCCATAGCAGTATTATTTTGCAAGTCAGTTTCATTTAAGCTATCAGTTTGGTTATTGAGCTATTCGTTGCACAGTTTGAGTGTTAGTGTGAAGTATTTTAATAAAGGCCATTTTTCCATTATTCAATATTGGAGTTATTTATTCAACAGTTTAGCGATACGAACCTAGCAAAAGGGCAAATAAGAGGCTTTGCAGAAAATTCGTTCTAAGATTGGGAATACAACTTGGACATGGCAAAGTTCAGTGAATTGAAGATCCAGCAACTGAAAAAGGAGTTGGAGAACCGTGGATTAAATACAACCGGCAATAAGATCGAACTTCAAGCACGGCTACGAGAGGTAATGGAGTCGCAAGGAATTGATGTGGACGAGTTTGTTTTTTATCCTGATGGGGACGAAACAACAACAAAAATTGAAGAGAAAAACGAAACATCGCAGACAGTTACGAGCACAGACTTGAACATGATATTGTCTGCAATAACTGCTCAAACATCGACAGTGGCATCTCAGCTGAAATCGGAGGAGACACGTTTAACATCCAAGATGGAAGAACAGAAAACGTATATGTCATCACAATTGGAATCCCAAGAGACACGAATAACATCGAAGATGGAAGAACAGAAGACATATATGGCATCCCAACTGGAATCGCAGGAGACACGCATAACATCCAAGATGAAAGAACAAGAGGAGCGCTTATCATTGCAGGTGGCACAAATGTCTTCACAGTTAGAAGCACAGGAAGCAAGAGTAACATCAAAGCTGGAAGCGCAGGATGCAAAAATTGCTCAATTTCAGGCAGAAGTAGATGATTTGAAGGGTCGTATGGAGCAGTTACAATTAAATCGCCCAGCTTTTTCAGCGAGTAATCCAAAGGTAAAAACACCATCCTTTGACGGGTCTTTAAGCTAGAGTTTGAGAAGACCGCAACAGTGAACAACTGGAATGCTGAAGATAAAGTTGCTGCACTCTTCGTAGCATTGAAAGGACCAGCTGCCGAAATCTTACAGACTATTCCAGAGTACGAACGGAACAGCTATGAAGCACTGATGGCCGCTGTCGAGAGACCTTATGAAAGCGAGCATAGAAAACAGATATTCCAAATTGAGTTGCAAAACCGCCACCAAAGAGCGAATGAGACTTTGCAGGAGTTTGCCTCGGATGTTGAAAGGTTGGCACATTTGGCAAATTCGGACGCACCCGTGGAGTACACCGAGAGGGTAAAAATCCAGAGTTTTATAAATGGCATACGGGACGTAGAAACGAAGCGAGCGACATATGCAAACCCAAAACCCACATTCGCAGAAACGATATCCTATGCACTGACTCAAGAAACAGCGTCGCTATTGAGTAAACCAGCATACAAAGCTCATCGTGTGGAAGTGGAAAGACCAGATTGGGTAGACACAATTTTGGAAGCACTGAAGGGATCACAACAGAAAAATGCCGGAGTTATTAAATGTTTCAAGTGCGGCAACCCAGTCATATTGCACGACATTGCAACACCAACCCTAACAGTTCCAACAATGTGGTTGGTCGTAAACGCAGAGCTGAAGGAGATGAGCAAATCTCCAAGTCCCCTCAATCGTTAAACTAAAGAGAGTCAGCCGCAAGGGGCGACAGCTGGCTCCTTCAATTGAATGCCCCATAATATCTATCTCGCAAATTGGAAGAAGGTCAAGCAATCTTACTGTCGGAGGACATGTGGATGGAAAGGAACGGTTACTGACTGTAGATACGGGTGCATCCCATTCCATCATTCGATCAGATTTAGTCAACAAGAAGATAAGACCATTGCTTGGAGCAAGATTACGTACAGCCACGGGAGAGGACACCCAGGTAATTGGAGAAGTAGAATGTGAAGTAGCAATTGGAACGTCACGGTACTACACAATTTTATAGTGGCAGGTATTGTTGATGAAATCATAATTGGAGTGGACTTCTTAATCAACCAAGGCATCAAAATCGATATGCAAAGCAAGACGATGCGATATAAGAACATGGATGTGCCACTTAATTTCGGCTACGAGAGAGGCTACAGCAGTAAACGAGTGCTGGTGGAAGAGAGTCAGCAAATACCACCAAAATCAGAAGCAGTCATCTGGGCAAATATTGATGGAGATTGTGGGACAAACAAATTGTGGGTTGTCGAAGCAGCAAATAAATCAGCACTGAACATACTTGTAGGAAAAACCCTGGCTATGACAAAACAAGATAGACGTATTCCGGTAAGAGTACTAAATGAGTTCAAGTCACCACTCAAACTGACCAAAGGAGCTATTTTGGGAAGATGCCAAGAGGCTGAAGTAATTATTAACTGTGAACAGCTCCAGGAACACGTTTCATCTAGTAATACTGATCTTTCAAGTGACATCACGGCATGGACGGAGGGGCTAGAGGAAGATTATCAGAGTAAGGCAAAGCAACTACTCCTAAAGTACGCAAACATATTTGACCAGGATGGTGCCAAACCAGGCCGCACCAATGTTGTGAAATATCAAATTGACACTGTAGATGCGAGGCCGATCCGTCAAGCTCCACGTAGTGTTCCACTGGCGAAGCGGGAAGTTGTAAGTCAAATTATACAAGAAATGAGCGACAGCGGCGTCATCGAACCATCAGCTAGTCCCTGGAGCTCACCGGTAGTACTTGTAAAGAAGAAGGGTGGAAAAATGAGGTTTTGCGTGGACTACCGGAAGTTGAATGACGTTACGAAAAAGGATAGCTACCCATTGCCAAGAATTACGACACTCTGGGCTCGCTATCTGGTATGGAATGGTTTTCCACACTGGACTTGAAAAGCGGCTACTGGCAAGTGGAGGTGAAGGAGGAAGACAAAGAGAAAACAGCCTTCAGCGTCGGAGATAGTCTTTGGCAATTTACAGTAATGCCCTTTGGACTATGTAATGCACCAGCTACTTTCGAGAGACTCATGGATCAGGTATTGAAAGTACTCCATTGGAAAACATGCTTGGTGTACCTGGACGACATCATCGTATTGGGCAAGAACTTTGATGAACATCTTAAAAACTTAGATTAAGTTTTCCAGAGAATAGCTGGCGCTGGTCTGAAGTTAAGTCCCAAAAAGTGTGCGCTGTTTAAAAAGGAAGTAAATTATTTGGGTCACAAGGTAACGACAGAAGGTGTCTGTACAGCGAATGAAAAGATAGAGGCAGTAAAGGGTTGGCCAGGACCACAGAATCTGCATGAATTGAGAAGTTTCCTTGGGCTGTGCACATATTACCGCCGATTTGTATCAAATTTTGTCAGCGTAGCCCATAGTCTCCACGAGCTAACAAGAAAAAATAAAGCTTTTGAATGGAAGAAGGAGCAAGAAGTAGCACTGCCCCAATGTTGGCATACCCGATTCCAGGAGCAACGTTTATTCTAGATACATATGCGAGCGGATATGCTATAGGAGGCGTTTTATTACAACTGGTCGATGGACAAGAGAAGGTAGTTTCATATTACAGCCGTTCAATTGGAAAACCAGAGAGGAACTATTGCGTTACACGGAGAGAGCTGTTGTCATTGGTCGAGTGCATTCAACATTTTCACAAATACCTCTACGGCCAGCGATTCCATGTCAGGACAGATCACGCAGCGTTGAAATGGCTTCTGCAGTTCCGTAATCCGGAAGGACAATTGGCACGGCGGATCGAGCCACTAAAAAGCTATGACTTTTCCATTGAGCATCGGAAAGGTAATACCCATGGAAATGCCGATGCAATGTCACGAAGACCATGTAGTTTGGAAAGCAAGCACTGTTCAAAGGCCGCGGCTAAAGAAGACATTATAGATGTCCGGCTAATGACTATAACATGTACAGATGAATGGGACAAGGCACAACTTAGGAAGTATCAGCTAGAAGATACAGATCTGTCACATGTTATGAAAGGGCTCGAACGAAACGAAAGACAAGCAGAGAGGAGATGTCAGCAGAGAGTCCCACTGCGAAGTCATATTGGGCACAGTGGAACAGTTTAGAATTGATATCCGGTTGCTTGCATCGAGTATGGGAGAGTGAGGATGGTCTATGCAAGATACTGATAGTTGGTCCCAGGAAGAGGATTCCTGACGTGCTCAGCGAGCTGCACAATGGTCCAAGTGGAGGTCATCTTGGAATCACAAAGACACTCGAGAAAATTAAGCAGCGATTCTACTGGGTTGGTTGCCGTCAGTCGGTCACCGAGTGGATTGCCAACTGCGAGGTATGCAACAGAGCGAAAGGGCCCAAAACCCGAAGTCATGGCCAGATGAAGCAGTATATTTCAGATGCACAATTTGAAAGGATCGCCATGGATGTCGCAGGTCCATTTCCTACTAGCAAATAAATACGTACTGGTGGTTATGGATTATTTCAGTAAATGGCCAGAGGTATACCCAATCCCAAACCAAGAAGCAGAAACAGTGGCAGAAGTGATTAAGAACGAATGGGTTGCAAGGTATGGTGTACCAATGGAGTTACATTCTGACGAAGGCAGGAATTTTGAATCAGCTGTGTTCCAAGAAATGTGCAAGAAGTTGGGCATTCGAAAAACACGGACAACTGCATTGCATCCTCACTCCGATGGTATGGTGGAACGCTTCAATAGAACATTGGAGGAGCATTTAAGGAAAGTAGTAGACAAGTACCATAAGGACTGGGATACACACATATCGTTATTCTTGATGGCCTACCGATCGGCAGTACATGACACAACGGGCCAAACTCCCACAAAGGTAATTTTGTGGCAATGACCTTCGACCGCCAGCTGATTTGTAGTATGGGATAGATGCCGATGCGGAGAAGAATGTCAAGAAATCCACTGGTGTCTTGGAAGAAGAGCTGAGAGAGATACACGATCTGGTAAGGCAACGACAAGATGAAAGCGAGGTACGATAAAGCAATTAATTCGGAAGGGTTTCAGGAAGGAGATTTGGTGCCCACAACGAAAAAAAGGTTTGTCCCCGAAATTGCAGTGTAACTGGGAAGGCCCATACAAAGTTGTAAAACGGATCAACGATGTAGTGTACCGCATACAAACCATTGCAAACCACGAACCAAAATGAAAGTGGTTCATTTGGAGAGGCTAGCAGCGGTTAAATCGAGAGATTTGTATAATCGGGACGATCAGACTTAGGTGGAGGGCAGTGTTACGAATATTAGCAAAACTAAGGAGTGCTGCCGTCTCTAAGCCGATGCTAAGCAGTGACGTGAATGCACATCAAATAATTCAATCATTACGTATCTACATAAACGAAACAATAACTGCGTCTACATATATGTACCATGTACGTATACGAGCAGCGGAGAGTCAATGCACTAACACATGCATATATCTGAGATACTCCTATAAGTATGCAATGAGAAAAACTATAAAATTGTGCAATTGTAGTTACAGCTGAGAAGTTTGAGAGCTACTGGACTAGTAGATTCTGGAAGCGCCTAGAAGATGTATAAAATTGTGCAATTGTAGTTACAGCTGAGAAGTTTGAGAGCTCATGGACAATGCTAGTAGATTCTAGAAGATGCGAACGAGGAAAGTATAAAAGGTCGCAGATGTAGAGGCGCTGGAATTCAGTTTGATTTGAGTTGTCAAGCAGTTACGACTAAGACGATACCTAGCGAGCCATACCAGTATTATTTTGAAAGTCAGTTTCATTTAAGCTACCAGTTTGGGTATTAAGCTATTCGTTGCACAGTTTGAGTGTTAGTGTGAAGTATTTTAATAAAGGCCATTTTTCCATTATTCAATATTGGAGTTATTTATTCAACAGTTTAGCGATACGAACCTATCAAAAGGGCAAATAAGAGGATTTGCAAAAAATTCGTTACAATATGTTGCTTCCTTTCTTCCTACAGCGGCCTCTATTATCGATCAAGTACGGGCGCGATCAACCAACACATATGGGTTCAAAATAAACAAAAAATTTAATCTAGTTTTTAAGTACTACATGTGCGTGACAGCTGAAGCATGGAATTACTCCCACAGATGTTGCTTTCCGCAAAGGGGCCGGCATGTTTAGGTCAGAACCTAAATATTTATATCTATTTTATACGGCCACCCCAATACATAATTCATTTAGTTGCACATATGTACATATCTATATATTAATACGCTAACAAAATTTCCATACAATCAATTGAGAGGCTGTTTCGCATACTTAGCATACGTAAACTCATATAAAAGTTATATGAATCGATTCGTATTGATCAGCCGCAGTGCATAGGCCTATTTTTGTTAACAAATATTACTCTATTTGTTTATAATTAATAGAAAAAGTTTTTTGTAAATTCGAACAATTCATACAGATATCGTAATTCATTATCGTGCACAAGCGCGCCATCTTTGGGAACAATTGTCTAAGTTTTCTAATGCGAATTTCAAAGACCTAAACCTTTGTGCACAAGCGCGCCGCCTTTGGGAGCAATTGTCTAAGTGTTTAATGTGAATTTCAAATTTTGTGTATCCGCGCTAAATTCGTAAATTCGAACAATTCATACAGATATCGTAATTCATTATCGTGCACAAGCCCGCCATCTTTGGGAACAATTTTTAAGTTTTCTAATGCGAATTTCAAAAACCTAAACCTTTATGCACAAGCGCGCCGTCTTTGGGAACAATTGTCTAAGTGTGAATTTCAAATTTTATGTATCCGCGCTAAATTCGAAGGCACAAATGTTTCACGTGCATAGAAATATGGTCTCCCATTGTTGCCACTTACCTATAATAGACTCTAGCAAAATCTTAAAAAATTGTTCCAAAATAATTTATAGCGTACCAAAAATCTTAAATAGAAATAATTTTTGAGCGGCCCGTTTGTTGTGGCAAATTTTACCTACACGTAAATACATAAGTCTTTATTTAACAGATTCTTTGTTTTTTATTTTAGTTGTTTTCAAAAAAACATGAAATCACAAATAATGAGTTAACTTTTGTTGAAACTAACTAATTTATTTATAACACTTAATGGCAAATTTGTTCGAAAATGTTGTTGCATTTGCAGATTTAATCCTCATTTTAGATAAAGTACGTTTTATACTGAACAAAAGAGAAAAAGTTACAAAAATATAACATTAGATTTTTTATATTGCCTTTTATGCTAATTACGAAACAAAAAATCGTCCCAAAAACTTTTTTGATTTTAGGTCAGAGCGGCAACCGGCATCATAGCGGCCGCCTTGCATAGGCTTTTCACTATCTTTTCAAATTTTGTGTATCCGCGCTAAATTCGAAGCACAAATGTTTCACGTGCATACAAATATGGTCTCCCATTGTTGCCACTTACCTATAAAAGCCTCTACCAAAATCCTAAAAAATTGTTCCAAATAATTTATAGCGTACCAAAAATCTTAAATAGAATTAATTTTTGAGCGGCCCATTTTTTGTGGCAAATTTTACCTACACATAAATACATAAGTCTTTATTTAACAGATTCTTTGTTTTTTATATAAGTTGTTTTCAAAAAACATAAAATCACAAATAATGAGTTAACTTTTGTTGAAACTAACTAATTTATTTATAACAATCAATGGCAAATTTGCTCGAAAATGTTGTTGCATTTGCAGATTTAATCCTCATTTTAGATAAAGTACGTCTTATACTGAACAAAAGAGAAAAAGTTACAAAAATATAACATTAGATTTTTTATATTGCCTTTTATGCTAATTACGAAACAAAAAAACGTATGGTGGAGCAATGAGCCGAGTATTCTAAGAAGACAGGTAAAAAAAATGTTTAAGCTAGCAAAGACCGGGCAAAGCGAAGCATGTCGGGACGAGTACAGGGATCTACTGATGATCTACAAGCGTGAAATTTCCAGGGCGAAGAGAATCTCATGAAAAAGATTATGTACGGACATAGAGTGCTACAGCGAAACAGCACGGTTGAGAAAAGTCCTAGCAAAGGGAAATATAGTCCAGGGACTAATAAAGAAAGAGAACGAGGAATGGTCACGTAATAGTGAGTAATCGCTTGAGATGCTTCTCGATACACATTTCCCATCGGGAGATGGTTTAGAAGAGCCAGCAGACAGCACACACACTTCGATCACGGAGCGGGTAGTGCCGGGCTTGGTGACCGATACCAAGATGGAGTGGGCAGTGAAGACGTTTTCTAAGTTTAAATCGCCGGGCCCAGATGGTATATTCCCGGCCATGCTACAAGTCTCAAGTAGGGCGGTCGTGGAATGGCTTAAAATAATACTCGATGGGTGCATAAGACTGAATCATGTACCGCACTCTTGGAGAACTGCTCGTGTAGCTTTCCTACCAAAGGCGGGAAAGATCGGTCACGTGTATACCAACGATTATAGACCTATTAGCTTAACATCATTTCTGCTCAAAACCTTTGAGAGGCTGATAGATGTGTACATAAAGTCCAACGTGGATGAAAAGCTGCTCTCCACAACACAACATGCGTACACCAAAGGCAAGTCGGTAGACACCGCATTGCATAGCGCGGTAATAAGCGTAGAGAAAGCCCTGGAATATAAGGATTATGCTCTAGGAGCCTTCTTAGACATTGCCGGGGCTTTCAATAATATCTGTAAATGGGCGATTATGGATGGTCTTAATTACATTAAAGCACATCCAGCCTTAACCAGATAGATCGGCTGCAGGTTAAATTGCAGGAAGATTACATCACAACGGGGATTGTACGAGGCCACGAAATCAGTGGACAGGGGAACACCGCAGGGACGGGTGCTGCTCAGGCGATTTGATGAGCGACCCGTAAAACTTACGGCTTACGCGGATGACGTAGCAATTGTCATAAGTGGAAAGTGCCTTCCAATGATTAGCGCTTTGGTGGATCGAGCGCTTCGGGATATTCATACCTGGGCATCAAATGTCGGGTTGAAAGTCAACGCGGATAAGACGGATATGGTCTTGTTTACAAAGAGGTACAAGGTCCGAAATTGGATCAGGCCTAAGTTAGGAGGGGTGACTCTACAGGAGAAACCTTGCACAAAGTATCTAGGAATCATCATAGACAGTAAGCTGTCATGGAAGCTCAGCGTGGAGGAGAGGGTGAAGAAGGCTTCAATGGCACTTTATTCATGCAAAAGAATGCTGATTGGTGCACGTGGGGCTTATCGCCCTCCCTTTTCGATTGGGTTTTTACAGGGATTGTAAGCCCTATCCTATACTATGGAGTTCTTGTTGGGTGGAAAGCCACACAAAAAGCAACATACCTCAAAAAATTAGAGGGGGTATGCAGACTATCAATGCTTAGCATTACGGGAGCCCTGAAAACAACCCCGACAGCTGCACTGTATGCCATTGTGCACATTCCACCTGTAGACCTGGTAGCAAAAAACATAGCGTTAAAAACTGCAACCAGGCTCGGTGCCTCGGGGCAGCTTGAGCGCCGACCATACGGCCATGGTAGTATAGCGCCATCAATCACAAGACGAACAGACTACCTGATTCCCTATCTGCGCTTCGAGGGCGATTTTAAGGCCACAATAGAGGTGGACGGTTGGCGCAAGGGCGCTCAAATGGCGGACGAGCGATACGTGTGTACACAGATGGTTCCAAAGTAGTGGCAGGAGTAGGGTCTGCGGTATACTGTGCTTATCCGGAAGTAAACCGATCCTAACGGCTGCTTTATCGTTTTCCAAGCGGAACCAAAGCAGTAGAAACCCTGGAAGAAAAAAGCCCAAGCTGCAATCGTGTTAATTTTTATATTGACAGTCAAACAGCAATTAAGGCAATGATCTCGCACACCACAGCATCTAAATTCGTGTTAGAGTGTAAGCAGTCCCTGGAGAGAATCGGGACAGGGAGAAGCATACATCTGTATTGGGTCCCAGGGCATATGGGAATAGATGGGAATGAAAAAGCGGATGAATTAGCTAAAAAGGGCGCATCCCTTGAAGGTTGCTCCGTAGACGTCCTAATTAGAATGGGCGAAATTACGCAAAGGCGAGAGGTGCACCTGATCGACCAAGCAGGAAAGGCGTGGGTTCAAGCGCTGGGCTGTAAAGTATCGAAGATTGTGTGCAGGTCTTACAACCTTAGACTAACAAAGTTGCTTCTATCATTAAAAAGAGAGGACTGTAGACTCATGACGGGTATTCTGACTGGACACTGCCTTCTGGCGTCACATGCCTTTAAATTAGGCTTGGTCAGTGACAGCAGATGCAGGAAGTGCGGGTTGGAGGAGGAAACGATCAAGCAGGTTATGTGATCTTGCCCTGCGCTTGCCAGGCTAAGACTCCAGCTATTAGGAGTGATACAGCTTTCACATCTAGAAGCAGCAAGTGGCTTAAATCCTAGAAATCTTCTAGTATTTGCCAACATAGGTCCTGGTTTTTGATAGGGTTTCTCAGCTTGGTCGTTAAAACAAACTTCTGGTAACACTACGGACTTATACAGTCTATGTGAGGTCCTCAAGGGCCGGCCAGTTCTACCTAACCTAACCTTCACATCACTTTATACACATTAAATCCCCGACAGGATTTCTATCGGTGCTGCATTTAAAACTTTTTTTAGACACGCTAAATTTTTTGGAAAATAGTTCTATCTGTGTCTAACACACGTTTTAGACACAGTAAAGAGTTGCAGACGATTTCTCGTATCTGCGATCCACATCACGGTTTCCACATTTAACCCCCTCGTCAGGATTTATATCTGTGCTGCATATCACTTTATATACATTAAGTCCTCGACAGGAGTGCTATCTGTGTTTCTTATATCACTATATACACATTAAATCCTCTTCAGGATTTCTATCTGTGCTGCATATCACTACAGACACATTAAAAAATTTGGCAACTCTAATCAAGTGTGTGTAAGGAGAAATTTTCGCTGATAATTTAAGGAGAAAATCTAATTAAGAAAGAACATTTAATATAAAAAAAAATCTACGGGAATATATTTAAACAGACAGCGAACGGAATAAAGTAAAAAAAAAATATTACAAAGAACAGTGCAGATTAAATTTTAAAACATATTAAAAAGCGATGGCACCAAAAACAAGATTAAATAAAAAAAGCCAACAAAAAATGTTAAACTGTCAAGTGACGAAAGCAGTGAAGAAGAAAATACAGCGAATGGCAATTTGGCGCTGATAATCGAGAATTTAAATGAACAATTCAAAGTGCAAAATAAAGCAATGAGAAAAATAAAAGAATCACAACAACATATCAGTGATACTTTTGATTATCTAAGAAAAGAGATTGATAGATTAGTTGAAGAAAATAAAACAATAAAAAAAGAGCTGAAAGAGCTGAAGACATGCAACGAAAATGTTAAAATGAAGATGAGAAAAATTGAAAGAGACATGTTAGCAGTGAAAAAAACCAAAATACAAACAACATTATAATAACAAATATGCCGAAAATACAAAACATTCATTTAAAAGAATTCGTAATTAAAATAGCCGCACAAGTAAATGCAAATATAAGAAAGGATAATATAATTGACATATATCAAAACGAAAATAAAAAATTCAAAACGTATCCAATTATTGTTAAAATGAATAATGAAGAACTTAAGACCAAATGTTTTGAGTTTCGAAAAAGAAAAGAAGTAATTGACATTAATAAAATAATTCCAAACGCAAATATGCGTCAACTTATGGAGAAAGAAATCAGCAGGCTTTTCAAAAGGGTAAAACAAGAAGCAAAAATAAAAAGCTGTAAAACGTCTGGATGAAAGATGCAAAAATACTAGTGCGAAAGGATGATAACAGTGTTACCATACCAATCGAAGATATGGAAGATCTAAAAAATTTAAGCGAATAAATTTCTATTAATAGTTCTTATTTAAGGTTGATGACCAATTTTAATCTATGTAATAATGAAATAATGCAAGTTAACATAAAGCATAATGTAAATGAACTTATTTTTCTAATAGCGATGAAAACATCAATATACTCTACCTTAACATTGAAAATCTTAGAAATAAGTTAAATAACTTAGAAATCCTTATCAAGGAAAATAGTAAAAATAAAGTAATTCATGTTATTGCTCTCAGTGAAATATGGATATATGAGAACGAGAATCCTTATTATAATTTAAAAGAATATAACTCCTATTTTTCGAACCGTAGCTTAAATAGAGCTGGCGGATGTTTAATTTATGTGCATAAAAGTATTGCTTCAACTTTAGTAGCATCAACTGAGTTTGAAGCAAGTAACTTTCTAGTAGTCAAACTAATAAAATTAAACATTAATATCGCGTGCATTTATCGATTTTGCTCTTCTGATGTTGGGAATTTTGTAAATTACCTGGAAAATGAAATTCTACGAATAAAAAACTCAATAATATTAGGGGACTTAAACATTAATATTTTAAAAATGAGCAATGATGCGATAAATTATATACAATCTGTTTATACTAACGAATATATTTGTTTGAATAGTTTGACGAGTGATATGTATACCAGAAAAAGCGAGTCCGGTGGAACAATTATTGACCATGTACTTTCGGATAAAATAGATAAAAACTTTGTAATGTCTTTAGATGAAAACCCTATTTCAGATCACAGACTTATTTCCGTAGTTGTATGTAAAAGTAAGGAAAAAAATACTATACTGGATAAATCTGCCATTGAGATCTTTGACTACAATAAATTCGAAGAAACTGATTTGATAACCTCTACTATAAACAATTCAACTTTCACAGTCGTTGCGAAAATATTAAAAGTTGCACAAAAACCATTCAAAAATCAAACAATAGCCGTGTTTTTTAACACGCGTATATCCGTTTACGCTTAAACTTTATATTGACTGCTAAGGGACAAACTATAAATACACCTCTGAGATTGCTGCGCATAAATTTTGTCCTACTAAATTTCAATACGCACTATACTCAGATGTAACTGAAATATGTGTCTATGTTTCACCCTCTACACTAATTCTATGTATTCTATGTGTGTCCACAATTCATCGCAACTGATTCAGCTATATGTTATACCCTATGGCCATCAGAGCGTTGCGTCTCCGCTTTTCGATACACCCTGTTGCTGTAGCTAGTTGTTTAACCACAGCTGCTAGATGGGTCTCCTAAGCATTATCTAAGCAAAGATACGCGTTTTTTTTACACGCGCAAACGAAACGTATACGCGCGTGTTAAAAAACACGGCTAATTATAAAAAATCGTGGATGAATAAGGAATTACTATCACTAATAAAAAAGAGAAATAAAATTTACGAATTAAAAAAAATATACTAATAATCTATTTTTCGAAAACGAATTCGAAAGATACAAAATTAAAATAAGAAATAAAATAAACTATTTACGTAAAAAGTATTATGGAGAGCAGATAGAGAATAATATCGATTCAAGTAACAAAACTTGGAGAATTTTAAAAGAAATAATGTACGGAAAATCTCAAGAAAGTAATAATGATATAGTACAACTAAATTATAAAGGCAATATTATAACTGACTCAAAGGAAATAGCTGAGTCATTCAACGACTATTTTACCACTGCAGTAGCAATACCCTAAAATTTTCATTACATTAATGAATCAGTTACTGAAATACGCATCCCATTTCAGTTAACTTATTGTGACTCCGTTGAAATTATAAACGTCATAAATAGTTTGAATTCCAAATCAGCAAATGGAATCGACGGAATCTCGGTACGATTTGTGAAATGGTATAAGGAAGCACTAGCGTCAAAATTAGCTGAACTTGTTAATGACTGTTTCCATTCTGGAAAGTACCCGGAAGAACTTAAAGTAGGCTTAGTAGTCCCTGTACATAAAAATGGAAGCAAATAGTTTTGCTCAAACCATAGGCCTATTACGAAACTTAGTACAATCGAAAAAATGTTTGAAAGTATAGTTCTAGTACGTTTAAAAACATTCCTGAGGGACAAAAATATTATTGATAAAAATCAATTTGGATTTGTAGAGAAATCCAATACTTTATCGGCATGCATTAACTGCACCGAATTCATATATGAAAATTTAAATAAAAAAAAATATGTCGCTATGCTGGCGATAGACCTGAGTAAAGCCTTTGACTCCGTAAACTTAAACATCTTGGTACAAAAGCTCCATGAACTTAAATTTGACAAAACTGCTATAAGCTTCTTCCAAAACTTTCTCCTAGATAGGAAGCAAATTGTGCAAGTAGAAAAGATCAAAATTACATTAAAAGCGGTAAAAGTAAGGGTACCGCAAGGTTCCAAACTCGCTGCAACATTATTTATAATCTATATAATATGCAAGGGCAAGGATGGGAGAAAAGAAAATATTAATAGGGTCTCTTCCTGTCATGCACATACAACAAAGGGGGTATTACTAGGCACAGCACGAGGTAATATACACTATAATGGAGTAAAATTTTCCACCAGAGTGCTGGTTGACTCTGGGCCCGAGTGCTCCTTCATAACAGAAAGACTCAAAAAGGGAATAAACCTGCCATCCAAATTTTTGCATGTGCATGTGTCGGGAATAAACAATACGCTGTCCGCGCAGGTAAAAGAAACGTGTTCGATTAACTTAGGTTCGCTTACAGACCCCTCAGTAAGCATCGATACAGTGGTCCAAGTCTTACCTCAATTAACAGGGGACCTTCCGACCTGCCAAGTTAGCGCAATGACTCGGCAAGCGTTCCCTGATCTTGTTCTGGCGGATAAAAGGTTCTTCGTTAACGAACCAGTCGACCTCATCCGGGGAGGCGACATTTATCCCCATATAATACTAAACGGTATCCGGAAGAACGTTCTAAATACGCTTCTCGCCCAAGAAACCGTCTTTGGTTGGATTTTAACCGGTCGTGCAGAAGCACCTCACCCAACTAATACACGGATATCCTTTTTTAATAAATTAGCCTAGACAAGCAACTAACCGCTTTCTGGGAACTTGAAAATGTACCTACAAAAAAGGCCCTGACTGAAGATAATGCCTATTGCGAGGCACTTTATAAAACCACAACGGAAAGAAGCTCTGACGGAAGGTACACCGTCGCCCTTCCCTTCAAACAAGACTTCCCAAAAACCCTCTGTTTGGGCCCATCTCTTAAGAGCGTCGGCTCTCAGTTCTATCGGAACGAGACACGCCCAGCCAAGACACCGGCCCTACAGACGGAATACAACAGGGTACTGACAGAATATTTAAAATTAGGGCACATGTCCAAGGTGCACACCGTATGAGCTCAACAAGATCATAATACAGAACATTTTGCTGGAGGGGACGGATTGGGACGAAACGGTACCGTCAATAACTCGAGATCGGTGGCAAACTTTAATGCAGGAGTACCCCGCGATTAACCAGATTCGTATACCTCGATGGGTGCACTTTACCCCAACCAACGACATAGAAATTCACGGCTTCTGAAAGCCTACTCGGCTACGGTTTACGTGCGAGCTAAGATATACGATAGGATCTACGTTAGTCTACTCATGGCGAAAACGAGAGTAGCGACAGTCAAGACAATTTTCTACCAAGATTAGAGTTATGCGGTGCCGTCTCACTGGCCGAAACTTTAGAAACAGTAATGGAGAACCTGAACTTAGGCACATTCAACATTCACCTGTGGACAGATTCGACCATCGTCTTAGCATGGATTCGAAAACCCCCTTGTTCCTGGTCAACATTTGTAGCTCACAGGGTGACAAAAATAGTGGAAAAAGTAGGAACGAAATCTTGGCGTCATGTCAAGTCCTCATCGAATCCAGCGGACTTAGAAAGCAGAGGACTTCCAGCCACCGACCTAATCGAAAACCCTTTGTGGTGGCAGGGACCTTCTTGGATGCAAGAAGGCAAAGCGGAATGGCCATCTCAAGACGAACAGGAGTACCACACAAACATAGAAGAGAAACGAGTGCAAATGCATGCAGCAATAAACAGCAACAACGGGGAGATTCTCGATCGGTTTTCCGATCTATCGCGGGCACTGCGGGTAATCTCCTACATTATAAGATTCACGAATAGAACTCATCCAAAAACTAAAGCGCCCTTTAAAGCAGAGTCGCACCAGATTTCGCCCGACGAAATCAAAGCTACGACTAGCCGTCTCATAAGGATATCCCAAACAAACCACTATGCCGAGGATATGAACGCTCTGAGAACTAGGAAACCCATCGCGGCCAAAAGCGAGATCCTCTCTCTAGACCCTTTCATCGAAGAAAATAATGTCCTACGCGTGGGGGGTCGTCTGAGCGCATACAGGGACGTTCCCGTCAACGATAATCCTCCCTTACGCCTACCGGCTCAACCGTCTCCAAGTACAGTTTGTTCACACTATTTCCCTACATGGCGCAAGCCAACTAATGCTGCGGCTGCTACGCACGCAGTATTGGATACCTCGGGTCAAAAACATGATCCGATCCATCATTCACAACTGCAAGGCCTGTACGCTATTCCGCAAACGTTCCCCGACGCAACTCATGGCAATTCTCCCTGCGGAACGCACTACCTTTTCTCGGGCATTTACCAACACCGGGGTGGATTTTGGCGGACCGTTTGACATCAAGTCTTACAGTGGACGAGGATGCCACATGTCCAAGGGTTACGCCTGCTTATTCATCTGCTTTGCGACTAAGGCGATCCACTTAGAGGCGACTAGCACCCTCAGTACCGCTGCATTTCTAGCAGCGTGTAGTTGGTTTGTCGCCAGACGAGGATGCCCGAAAAATCTCTATTCCGACAACGGGACGAACTTTTTCGGTGCGTCGAGGGCTCTCCGCTCAGAGTTCAATGCATTCCTCGATGATGCGCGCGACCAAACCCTCTCTAAATATGCCCACCAAAACCTAACATGTCATTTCATTCCAGCAGCTGCTCCTCATATGGGCGGGCTGTGGGAAGCGGGAGTCAAGGGAGTCAAAACTCATTTCAAAAAGATGGCATCGGGTCATAAATTTACTCTCGAGAAGTTTAGCACCCTCCTGTGTACGATTGAATCTTGTCTCAACTCCCGACCCTTAATCCCATCTTCAAATGACCCGTCCAACCTGGAGCCACTTACCCCCGGACACTTCCTAGTTGGGGGCCATCTACTAGCGCCACCCGAGATTGACGTTAGCGAGAATCGCGCATCACTCGTCAACCGATGGGAAAAACTTAAGGCGCTGCATCAAACCTTCTGCAAACGATGGAAAACTGAGTATTCACCGAGTTGCAGAAACGCGTTAAGTGGAAGAATCCACAATCAAACCTCAAACAGGGGGACCTGGTCTTCATAAAAGAGGATAATCTGCCCCCTAACGAATGGAGACTAGGTCGGATAGCCAACTTTCACTATGGCCCCGATAACCGAGTTCGAGTCGTCGAACTGGGTACGGCTAGGGGACAAACCACCAGACCAATCACGAAACTGGTCCTACTGCCACCCTCTAGTGAGGGTGAGGGAGACTTGTAACTCCCACCCGTTACAACAAACCGCGTAACCCAACACTCGTTCACCCCGAACGAGGCCAACAAACCATTAACCCAGCTCTCGTTCCGCCCGAACGAGGCAAACAGAATCCTAACGCAGATCCTTCCATCTGCCACAGAATGCAAAAAAAAGGGGACATCGAAGCTCATATAAATGGCAAAGATACCAATTCCGCAGAAGAAAAGGAATACACATGGAGAGTCTCTTCAGTATGATAAAAATTCATAACAAAACGAAAAAACTTCCTTGCCTATTAGAAAAACCCATCAAATGTTTTTTTTCTCTCCCGTCGAAGGGTTTACTGATTGTTTGTCTGGCTCCTTGGTGGAGATGCGGGGCAACGATGTGGGAATCATTTCCACTTAGTTACATATTAGCTCATATGTCCTTCTTTTAAAGGTATTTTCACCAACTAACACAACGAAAGTGAGCTATATCAAAAGCAACAACAGCTATCACACATCCGATGCTCAATCACCAGTAGATATCAGAATTGACGAAACAATAGAATGGACCAGCCATTGGTTCCAATCTAAAATTTTATTACAACAAAAATCCAAACAAGCACAAAAAAATGCCGAATAAATAAACCCATTTCCGTCATTTCAGTTGTTTTACTAATTTCGATTCAAAGCATTTTTTATACTCAGTTGAGCAGAGCTCACAGAGTATATTAACTTTGATTGGATAATGGTTGGTTGTACAGGTATAAAGGAATCGAGATAGATATAGACTTCCATATATCAAAATCATCAGTATCGAAAAAAATTCGATTGAGCCATGTCCGTCCGTCCGTCCGTCTGTCCGTTAACACGATAACTTGAGTAAATTTGGAGGTATCTTGATGAAATTTGGTATGTAGGTTCCTGGGCACTCATCTCAGATCGCTGTTTAAAATGAACGATATCGGACAATAACCACGCCCATTTTTTCGATATCGAAAATTTCGAAAAATCGAAAAAGTGCGATAATTCATTACCAAATACGGATTAAGCGATGAAACTTGGTACGTGAGTTGAACTTATGACGCAGAATAGAAAACTAGTAAAATTTTGGACAATGGGCGTGGCACCGCCCACTTTTAAAAGAAGGTAATTTAGAAGTTTGCAAGCTGTAATTTGGCAGTCGTTGAAGATATCATGATGAAATTTGGCAGGAACGTTACTATTATTACTATATGTCTGCTTAATAAAAATTAGCAAAATCGGAGAACGACCACGCCCACTTTAAAAAAATTTTTTTTTTTTAATTCAAATTTATAATAAAAGTTAATATCTTTACAGTATATAAGTAAATTATGTCAACATTCAACTCCAGTAATGATATGTTGCAACAAAATACAAAAATAAAAGAAAATTTCAAAATGGGCGCGGCTCCGCCCTTTTTCCTGTAATTTGTCTAGGATACTTTTAATGCCATAAGTCGAACAAAAATTTACCAATCCTTGTGAAATTTGGTAGAGGCTTAGATTCTAGGACGATAAATGTTTTCTGTGAAAAAGAGCGAACGCGGTTGAAGCCACGCCCAGTTTTTATACACAGTCTACCGTCTGTCCTTCCACTCGGCCGCTAACACGATAACTTGAGCAAAAATCGATATATCTTTACTAAACTCAGTTCACGTACTTATCTGAACTCACTTTGTATTGGTGTATTGTCGGGGCAACGATGTGGGAATCATTTCCACTTAGTTACATATTATCTCATCTGTCCTTCTTTTAAAGGTATTTTCACCAACTAACACAACGAAAGTGAGCTATATCAAAAGCAACAACAGCTATCACACATCCGATGCTCAATCACCAGTAGATATCAGAATTGACGAAACAATAGAATGGACCACCCATTGGTTCCAATCTAAAATTTTATTACAACAAAAATCCAAACAAGCACAAAAAAATGCCGAATAAATAAACCCATTTCCGTCATTTCAGTTGTTTTTACTAATTTCGATTCAAAGCATTTTTATACTCAGTTGAGCAGAGCACACAAAGTATATTAACTTTGATTGGATAACGGTTGGTTGTACAGGTATAAAGGAATCGAGATAGATATAGACTTCCATATATCAAAATCATCAGTATCGAAAAAAATTCGATTGAGCCATGTCCATCCGTCCGTCCGTCCGTCCGTCTGTCCGTTAACACGATAACTTGAGTAAATTTGGAGGTATCTTGATGAAATTTGGTATGTAGGTTCCTGGGCACTCATCTCAGATCGCCATTTAAAATGAACGATATCGGACAATAACCACGCCCACTTTTTCGATATCGAAAATTTCGAAAAATCGAAAAAGTGCGATAATTCATTACCAAATACGGATTAAGCGATGGAACTTGGTACGTGAGTTGAACTTATGACGCAGAATAGAAAACTAGTTAAATTTTGGACAATGGGCGTGGCACCGCCCACTTTTAAAAGAAGGTAATTTAGAAGTTTTGTAAGCTGTAATTTGGCAGTCGTTGAAGATATCATGATGAAATTTTACAGGAACGTTACCCTTATTACTATATGTCTGCTTAATAAAAATTAGCAAAATCGGAGAACGACCACGCCCACTTTTAAAAGATTTTTTTTTTTAAATTCAAATTTTAAAATAAAAGTTAATATCTTTACAGTATATAAGTAAATTATGTCAACATTCAACTCCAGTAATAATATGTTGCAACAAAATACAAAAATAAAAGAAAATTTCAAAATGGGCGTGGCTCCGCCCTTTTTCATGTAATTTGTCTAGGATACTTTTAATGCCATATGTCGAACAAAAATTTACCAATCCTTGTGAAATTTGGTACAGGCTTAGATTCTAGGACGATAAATGTTTTCTGTGAAAAAGGGCGAAATCGGTTGAAGCCACGCCCAGTTTTTATACACAGTCTACCGTCTGTCCTTCCGCTCGGCCGTTAACACGATAACTTGAGCAAAAATCGATATATCTTTACTAAACTCAGTTCACGTACTTATCTGAACTCACTTTGTATTGGTGTAAAAAATGGCCGAAATCCGACTATGACCACGCCCACTTTTTCGATATTGAAAATTACGAAAAATGAAAAAAATACCATAATTATATACCAAATACGAAAAAAGGGATGAAACATGGTAATTGTATTGGTCTATTGACGCAAAATATAACTTTAGAAAAAATCTTGGTAAAATGGGTGTGACACCTACCATATTAAGCAGAAGAAAATGAAAAAGTTTTGCAGGGCGAAATCAAAAGCCCTTGGAATCTTGGAAGGAATACTGTTCGTGATATTACATATATAAATAAATCAGCGGTACCCGACAGATGATGTTCTGGATCACCCTGGTCCACATTTTAGTCGATATTTCGAAAACGCCTTCACATATACAACTAAGGGCCACTCCATTTTAAAACCCTCATTAATACCTTTAATTTGATACCCATATCGTACAAACACATTCTAGAGTCACCCCTGGTCCACGTTTATGGCGGTATCTCGAAAAGGCGTCCACATATAGAACTAAGGCCCACTCCTTTTTAAAATACTCATTAACACCTTTCATTTGATACCCATATCGTACAAAAAAATCTAGAGTCACCCCTGGCCCACCTTTATGGCGATATCCCGAAAAGGCGTCCACATATAGAACTAGGGCCCACTCCCTTTTAAAATACTCATTAACACCTTTCATTTGATACCCATATCGTACAAACAAATTATAGATTCACCCCTGGTCCACCTTTATGGCGATATCTCGAAAAGGCGTCTACCTATAGAACTAAGGCCCACGCCCTTTTAAAATACTCATTAACGCCTTTTATTTGATACCCATATTGTACAAACGCATTCTAGAGTCACCCCTGGTCCACGTTTATGGCGATATCCCGAAAAGGCGTCCACCCACAGAACTAAGGCCCACTCCCTTTTAAAATACTCATTAACACCTTTCATTTGATACCCATATTGTACAAACGCATTTTAGAGTCACCCCTGGTCCACGTTTATGGCGATATCCCGATAAGGCATCCACCTATAGAACTAAGGCCCACTCCCTTTTAAAATACTCATTAACACCTTTCATTTGATACCCATATCGTACAAACAAATTCTAGAGTCACCCCTGGCCCACCTTCATGGCGATATCTCGAAAAGGCGTCCACCTATAGAACTAAGGCCCACGCCCTTTTAAAATACTCATTAACACCTCTCATTTGATACTCATATCGTAAAAACAAATTCTAGAGTCACCCCTGGTCCATCTTTATGGCGATATCTCGAAAAGGCGTCCACCTATAGAACTTAGGTCCACGCCCTTTTAAAATACTCATTAATACCTTTCATTTGATACCCATATCGTACAAAATAAATTCTAGAGTCACCCCTGGTCCACCTTTATGGCGATATCTCGAAAAGGCGTCCACCTATAGAACTTAGGCCCACTCCCTTTTAAAATTATCATTAACACATTTCATTTGATACCCATATCGTACAAATAAATTCTAGAGTCAGGCCGGTCCACCTTTATGGCGATATCCCTAAATGGCGTCCATCTATAGAACTATGGCCCACTTCCTCTTAAAATACTCTTTAATACCTTCCATTTGATACAAATGTCATACAAACACATTCCAGGGTTACCCTAGGTTCTTTTTACAACATGGTGATTTTCCCTTACTTTGTCTCCACAGCTCTCAACTGAGAATGTAATGTTCGGTTACACCCGAACTTAGCCTTCCTTACTTGTTTTATTATAAAATTGATTTCAGATTAACAAGTCCAATATTTAGGGCTTTTTTACAAATATTTTGTATTCTTTATGCACGTCTTTGACACAAGTTACTGCATAGAGCTACCAGATAACAAAAGATACGACAGCGAGGCAACATAAAGCTTGTTTTAAGATGCCAAAAAATAGTATCTAATTCTAATATATATTATAAATGGCAAAGTTTGGATGTTAAGATGTTTGGATGTTTGGATGTTTGGATGTTTGTCCAGACGTTTGTCTTTGTGACTCAATAACGCAAGAACGGCTGGACCGATTTGGATGAAATTTTGCACACATATAGCCAATAGTCTAGAAGGATCTACTAGCTATATATTTTTCAAAAGGGGCGTGGTCCCCGCCCCTAGGAACAGTTATAATTTAATCTAATATATATTATAAATGGCAAAGTTTGGATGTTAAGATGTTTGGATGTTTGGATGTTTGGATGTTTGGATGTTTGTCCAGACGTTTGTCTTTGTGACTCAATAACGCAAGAACGGCTGGACCGATTTGGATGAAATTTTGCACACATATAGCCAATAGTCTAGAAGGATCTACTAGCTATATATTTTTCAAAAGGGGCGTGGTCCCCGCCCCCTAGGAACAGTTATAATTTAATTATTATATATTTTCGTCTTTGCGACTGAATCACGCCAGAATGGCTACACGGATTTTGATGAAATTTGGGACACAGACAGTAGTCTACTAGCGAAATTTTTTTCGAACATGGAGAGAGGGGTGGGGGTCCCACGACCCTTCGAGAAATTATTTTTCATAATTTTTACACATTATAACTTTACGTATACTGGCCTTCACCAATATCACAGACTCAAGGGGTCAAATAAGTCGAGGGCTTACAAAGTAAGCAGTGACACCCTCCGCCCGCCCCCCTTTATCTCCCCCTCTGGTGTAAAATCCATAAATTGTTATAACTCAATCTAAATTTTCTCCTAAATCAATAGTTTTTGGTATCTGGTACATACAGAACGAGATCTAGACAATTTTGGAGGAACGATCAGTGGTCCTCTCCTCTACTCCCGCCATCCGCCCTCCATCAATTGTTTTTATTAGCACGCTTTTATTAGCTTTACCTGTATGTTTCTATCTAACTTTTTATTCGCTCCAATTCGCCTGCTGCCTTATTAACATGGTTTTATAATTAGCTTCACCTTATTTGTAATCCCGTAAGGGTCATATCGAGACCCTTCCGGGATCATTTCTGGATGGTTTTCGGGATCGGTCCGGGATTACGCCGGGGTAATTTCGGAACTTTTTCGGGACTATTTCGGGATCATTTTGGGACCCTTCCGGTATCATTTCTGTATAGTTTACGGGATCCGTCAGGGATCCCGTCGGGGTTATTTTGGAACATTTTCGGGACTATTCCGGAATCATTTCGGGACTATTTCGCGATCATTTGGGGACCCTTCCGGCATCATTTCTGGATGGTTTTCGGGATCCGTGCGGGATCTCGTCGGGGTCATATGGGGACTTTTTCGGGATCATTTGAGGGCTCTTCCGGCATCATTTCTGGATGGTTTTCGGGATCCGTCCGGGATATCGTCGGGGTCATTTGGGGACTTTTTCGGGATCATTTGGGGGCTCTTCCGGCATCATTTCTGGATGGTTTTCGGGATCCGTCCGGGATCTCGTCGGGGTCACTTGGGGACTTTTTCGGGATCATTTTGGGGCTCATCCGGCATCATTTCTGGATGGTTTTCGGGATCCGTCCGGGATCCCGTCGGGGTCATTTCGGGACTTTTTCGCGACTAATACGGGATCATTTGGGAACCCTTTCGGCATCATTTCTGGATGGTTTTCGGGATCCGTCCGGGATCCCGTCGGGGTCATTTCGGGACTTTTTCGCGACTAATACGGGATCATTTGGGAACCGTTTCGGCATCATTTCTGGATGGTTTTCGGGATCCGTCCGGGATCCCGTCGTGGTCCTTTCGGGACTTTTTTCGACTAATACGGGATCATTTGCGGACCCTTTCGGCATCATTTCTGGATAGTTGTCGGGATCCCGTCACGGTCATTTCGGGACTATTAGGGGATCATTTGAGGACCTTTCCGGCATCATTTCTGTATTGTTTTCGGAATCCTTTCGGGATCCCGTTAGGGTCATTATGGGACTTTTTTGGGGCTAATACGAGATCATTTGGGGATCCTCTAGGGGTCGTTTCGTGACTTTTTCTGTTTTATTTCGGGATCATTTGGGGACCCTTCCGGCATAATTTCTTGATGGTTTGCCGGATCCATCAGGGTCATTTCGGGACCATTTTGGGATCATTTGGGGACCCTTCCGAGATCATTTCTGGATCCGTCCGGGATGCCGTAGGAGCCATTTCGGGATTTTTTGTTACTTTTCCGGGATAGTTTTTGGACCCTTCCGGGATCATTTCTGGATCTGTGCGGGATCCCATCTGGGTCATTTCCGGACTATTTCGGGATCATTTTGGGATCCTTCCGGAATCATTTCTGTATGGTTTTCGCGATCCGCCGTTGATTCCCTCGGAGCCATTTCGGAACTGTTTCTGGAGTTAGTCGGGATAATTTAGGGACCCTTCCTGGATATTTTCTGGATGGTTTCTGAGATCCGTCCGGGAGCCCGTCAGGGTAATTTCGGAACTTTTTCGGGACTATTTCGGGATCAATTTGGTACCCTTCAGTCATCATTTCTGTGTGGTTATCTGGATAAGTCTAGAATCGTGTCGTTGTCATTTCGGGTTTTTTTGGGACTACTTCGGGAACTTTTGGAAACACTTCCGGGGCGTTTCTGGATGGTTTTCGGGATCCGTCCGCGATAGCGTCGGGGTCATTTCGTGGCTTTTTCTGGATAATTTCGTTATCATTTTGGGATCCTATCAGGTTATCAGCTCATAAAGTTCTTTTTTTTACTCAATTACAAAAATAAAATGCATTAGACAGAAGAAAAATTTTAAACAGATAACTTTATAAGCAGGCTAACGTGAATAGCCCACATATTTCATTTTCTCCTTGCGGACGGGGCCGCGGGTAAAGGTTAGTTATTATATATTTTCGTCTTTGCGACTGAATCACGCCAGAATGGCTGCACGGATTTTGATGAAATTTGGGACACAGACAGTAGTCTACTAGCGAAATTTTTTTCGAACATGGAAAGAGGGGTGGGGGTCCCACGACCCTTCGAGAAATTATTTTTCATAATTTTTACACATTATAACTTTACGTATACTGGCCTTCACCAATATCACAGACTCAAGGGGTCAAATAAGTCGAGGGCTTACAAAGTAAGCAGTGACACCTCCGTCCGCCCCCCTTTATCTCCCCCTCTGGTGTAAAATCCATAAATTGTTATAACTCAATCTAAATTTTCTCCTAAATCAATAGTTTTTGGTATCTGGTACATACAGAACGAGATCTAGACAATTTTGGAGGAACGATCAGTGGTCCTCTCCTCTACTCCCGCCATCCGCCCTCCATCAATTGTTTTTATTAGCACGCTTTTATTAGCTTTACCTGTATGTTTCTATCTAACTTTTTATTCGCTCCAATGCGCCTGCTGCCTTATTAACATGGTTTTATAATTAGCTTCACCTTATTTGTAATCCCGTAAGGGTCATATCGAGACCCTTCCGGGATCATTTCTGGATGGTTTTCGGGATCGGTCCGGGATTACGCCGGGGTAATTTCGGGACTTTTTCGGGACTATTTCGGGATCATTTTGGGACCCTTCCGGTATCATTTCTGTATAGTTTACGGGATCCGTCCGGGATCCCGTCGGGGTTATTTTGGAACATTTTCGGGACTATTCCGGAATCATTTCGGGACTATTTCGCGATCATTTGGCGACCCTTCCGGCATCATTTCTGGATGGTTTTCGGGATCCGTGCGGGATCTCGTCGGGGTCATATGGGGACTTTTTCGGGATCATTTGAGGGCTCTTCCGGCATCATTTCTGGATGGTTTTCGGGATCCGTCCGGGATATCGTCGGGGTCATTTGGGGACTTTTTCGGGATCATTTGGGGGCTCTTCCGGCATCATTTCTGGATGGTTTTCGGGATCCGTCCTGGATCTCGTCGGGGTCACTTGGGGACTTTTTCGGGATCATTTTGGGGCTCATCCGGCATCATTTCTGGATGGTTTTCGGGATCCGTCCGGGATCCCGTCGGGGTCATTTCGGGACTTTTTCGCGACTAATACGGGATCATTTGGGAACCCTTTCGGCATCATTTCTGGATGGTTTTCGGGATCCGTCCGGGATCCCGTCGGGGTCATTTCGGGACTTTTTCGCGACTAATACGGGATCATTTGGGAACCCTTTCGGCATCATTTCTGGATGGTTTTCGGGATCCGTCCGGGATGCCGACGAGGTCATTTCGGGACTATTTCGGGATCATTTGGGATACCTACCGGCATCATTTCTGGATGGTTTTTGGGATTCGTCCGGGATCCCGTCGTGGTCCTTTCGGGACTTTTTTCGACTAATACGGGATCATTTGCGGACCCTTTCGGCATCATTTCTGGATAGTTGTCGGGATCCCGTCACGGTCATTTCGGGACTATTAGGGGATCATTTGAGGACCTTTCCGGCATCATTTCTGTATTG
Organism: Eurosta solidaginis; assembly: GCF_040869045.1. Classification (NCBI taxonomy): domain Eukaryota; kingdom Metazoa; phylum Arthropoda; class Insecta; order Diptera; family Tephritidae; genus Eurosta; species Eurosta solidaginis. Next base: position 114,816,432 of record NC_090323.1, on the reverse strand, counting down.
TTTTCGGAATCCTTTCGGGATCCCGTCAGGGTCATTTTGGGACTTTTTTGGGGCTAATACGGGATCATTTGGGGATCCTCTAGGGGTCGTTTCGTGACTTTTTCTGTTTTATTTCGGGATCATTTGGGGACCCTTCCGAGATCATTTCTGGATCCGTCCGGGATGCCGTAGGAGCCATTTCGGGATTTTTTGTTACTTTTCCGGGATAGTTTTTGGACCCTTCCGGGATCATTTCTGGATCTGTGCGGGATCCCATCTGGGTCATTTCCGGACTATTTCGGGATCATTTTGGGATCCTTCCGGAATCATTTCGGTATGGTTTTCGCGATCCGCCGTTGATTCCCTCGGAGCCATTTCGGAACCTTTTCTGGAGTATGTCGGGGTCATTTGGGGACTTTTTCGGGATCATTTGGGGCTCTTCCGGCATCATTTCTGGATGGTTTTCGGGATCCGTGTGGGATCTCGTCGGGGTAATTTGGGGACTTTTTCGGGATCATTTGGGGGCTCTTCCGGCATCATTTCTGGATGGTTTTCGGGATCCGTCCGGGATATCGTCGGGGTCATTTGGGGACTTTTTCGGGATCATTTGGGGGCTCTTCCGGCATCATTTCTGGATGGTTTTCGGGATCCGTCCGGGATCCCATCAGGGTAATTTCGGGACTATTAGGGGATCATTTGTGGATCTTTCCGGCATCATTTCTGGATAATTTTCGGTATCCGTCCGGGATGCCGACGAGGTAATTTCGGGATTATTTCGGGATCATTTGGGATACCTACCGGCATCATTTCTGGATGGTTTTTGGGATTCGTCCGGCATCCCGTCGGGGTAATTTCGGGACTTTTTCTCGACTAATACGGGATCATTTGCGGGCCCTTTCGGTATCATTCCTGGATAGTTGTCGGGATCCGTTCGGGATCCCGTCAGGGTCTTTTCGGAACTATTGGGAGATCATTTGAGGACTTTCCGACATCATTTCTGGTTAGTTTTCGGGATCCTTTCCGGGTCCCTTCAGGGTCATTTCGGGACTTTTTCGGCATCATTTAAGATTGGTTTTCAGGATTCGTCCGGTATCCGTCAGGGTAATTTCTGGACTTTTCCCAGACTATTTCGGGATAATTTTGGGACCCTCCCAAGATCATTTCTGGATGGATTTCGGGATCTGTCCGGGATGCCGTCAGGGTCATTTTGGGACTATTAGGTGATCATTTGAGGACCTTTTCGGCATCACTTCTGGATGGTTTTCGGTATCCGTTCAGGATCCCGTCGGAATTATTGCGGGACTTTTTCGGGATCATTTGGTGTCCCTTCCGGCATCATTTCTGGCTGGTTTTTGGGATTCGTCCGGCATCCCGTCGGGTTCATTTCGGGACTTTTTCTCGACTAATACGGGATCATTTGCGGGCCCTTTCGGCATCATTTCTAGATAGTTGTCGGGATCCGTTCGGGATCCCGTCAGGGTCTTTTCGGAACTATTAGGTGATCATTTGAAGACATTTCCGGCATCATTTCTGGATAGTTTTCGGGATTCTTTCGGGGTCCAGTCAGGGTCATTTCGGGACTTTTTCGGGATCATTTAGAGATGGCTTTCAGGATTCGTCCGGGAACCCGTCAGGGTAATTTCTGAACTTTTCCGAGACTATTTCGGGATAATTTTGGGACCTTCCCAAGATCATTTCTGGATGGATTTCGGGATCTGTCCGGGATCCCGTCAGGGTCATTTAGGGGTGCGTTCGAGATCCCGTCAGGGTAATTTCGGAACTTTTTCGGGACTATTTCGGGATCAATTTGGTACCCTTCAGGCATCATTTCTGTGTGGTTATCTGGATAAGTCTAGAATCGTGTCGTTGTCATTTCGGGTTTTTTTGGGACTACTTCGGGAACTTTTGGAAACACTTCCGGGGCGTTTCTGGATGGTTTTCGGGATCCGTCCGCGTTTAGCGTCGGTGTCATTTCGTGGCTTTTTCTGGATAATTTCGTTATCATTTTGGGATCCTATCAGGTTATCAGCTCATAAAGTTCTTTTTTTTACTCAATTACAAAAATAAAATGCATTAGACAGAAAAAAAATTTTAAACAGATAACTTTATAAGCAGGCTAACGTGAATAGCCCACATATTTCATTTTCTCCTTGCGGACGGGGCCGCGGGTAAAGGCTAGTAATTATATAAAGCAATAACCTTATGCAACGTATTGGAGGATATGAAAGATCGAACACTGCTCTGATGCAAAAATTCCAAAAAAGTATATCCCAAATTGTGGCTATAGTGTCGCTCAGGAAATACGTGGTATTCTTAAAACTAACAAGTGAAAGATTTTAACAGGGTCGGCTATAATATTTTGGAGACTAACCAATTGTTGGAATATGGTTGGACCGAGATCACGGGTTATTTATATTTTTATCTCAGTTGGTATTTATTAGGGACTAGGTGCAACACCTTCTTATGGATGTTAAAATCCTTTTTTGGCATACCATTTTGTTTGAAAAACACACCCGTGGTTCTTCGACGTCTTTGACTGACTTTAATGTCGGATTTACTTACAATGCTTTATTACGTGTCCTACTGACGTTTTCACAATGCACTATCATACACCCTAAGCACTTGCTGCCGACTAAGAATCATATGAATTACAATAGCAAACGTGCATATTAGCTCACCCCTTCACCCCTTTCGGAACAACCATTCCGCCACAATTCGTCCGTTGCGGCGGTGCTAATGGAACTCATGGAACACTCTTACCACCGATGGATCATGCCAAGGTGGCATTATGGTGGGGCTGTCATAGCGTCCACTGGCATTGCATATGCAAGATACGAAGCGGCAGTGCGGGGACTGCCTTTAATCATCGGGGCTGCATCTATTTCAATGGCAATCTCTAGCCAACGTACGGTGTATGTATCTCCCTACATAAATTTTATGCAACATATAATTTGTAAGATTCCAATAAATACAACGAATTTGTTCATACCTTCAGTTGACCCAACTGCCGATTTGCTGTACCAATTCAGTATCCAGTATGAAGGGGTGGTGCCAGGGGCCCATCGTGGACACAATGATTACTGTAACAACAATTGATGACAGGAGACTGCGACTCCCACCAGAGTCATTGAGCGCATCCGAGTCGAGGAATGTCGCTGGCAGTGGCATTTTTGCATGGTTGCGTAAAAAGGTAACCACCACTGGCTCGCATGCATTTTAATTTTTTTGTTATTTTCACGCGACGATGACTATAAGTTAAAAATACGAGAAATATGGAGTAAATACAAGAGGTTTTTACGAGAAAGGGTCGTTACTATTACCTTCATTTAATTTTTCTTTCCTCCGATTTAGTTATAATAATAAGGATCAATAAACGTGTTAATTGGAATCCGACGATACTAGGCTACCAGCACAAGGCCTAGCGCATTTACATAGCTCGTACGTTGTGCCAGCCAGCAAGGCGAATATAAATATGACTACAAGGGATTAAAAAATTGCGCTAAACGAAATATACTGCCAGCAGTATTGCTCTGCTCAATATTACCATTGGTAGTGTTGTCATTGCAATAGGCCACACCTTCAACAGAATAAAAGGTATTGGTCAAAGCTGCGGCAGCTGAACCACCACTGTCAAAATCTTCATCCTGCTCATGCGAGCAATGCAAGAAATTGACATTATTTAATACGATACGAACGATTACTTGCAGCATGACGATTTGTTTACACTGCTTTTGTGTGGTGGTGGTATTTTTGGCGGAAACATATGCGTTGACGATCGATGAGTTGCAATGGCATCTGTTGGGTGTTGATGGGCACTCGAGTTGAGCAACGTTTGATTGGTATCCACCTGCTCGAAAGACCTAGACCCAACTGATGGCCATCATCGTAGTTCCTCACGGCCACTATACTACAAAGTGTTCGGGATCGGCCTGTTCTCCCCTGTTGTGTTTGTGTACGTATTCAGCAACATGCGAGCCACCAGCCGACGGACGTCCAATAATAGAGTGATGACCGGGGGGGGGGGGGGGGGGGGGGCGGTCTCGAAACATTTCCATTGCGCTATATTGTAAGGGTGATTCGCCTTAGGCAACACGACATAGAGGTAGTCCCCCGTACGATGGACAACCAATGCCTCCACCAATTTTATACACATACTAATTACTTCGAACCGTGTTCGGCAAAATAAATACCCACACCAAATAGGCCGCCAATGTAAGCGTGCCGCTTATCGATACCCTGCTGTACAATCCCTGCAGTCAAACCAACTAGTTGTATACTAGAATAATACTCGTTTGCCAAAAATCCCAATTAGTATGCGTTCTGTCTTTTTTCCATATTAGCAACTGGTATTTTTAACACGGCGATGTCCTAGGAAATATCAATTGCCAGCCCCTGCATCAGCATCATACCAATTGACGAACTAGTCATTATATACACCAACATCATACCAGATGACATACTAGTCAGCATACCCATCAGGGTCATACCAATTAACACACTAGTCAGCCTTTGCGCCAGCATTATACCAGATGGCATACTAGTTATTATATACACCAAGATCATACCAATTGACATACTAGTCCGTGTATTCAACATCAACATACCAGTTGGCATACTACTCAGTCAATACATCATTGTAATGCCAGTTGACATACTAGTCGATATTTGCATCAGCATTCTACTAGTTAATATACTAGTCCTAGTCGGGTTGAAAAATTACTTGAAAATTGATAAATTTGCTCAAATTCATTTTATTTATTATATTTAATATATAAAAAGTGTGTATATATATACATATATCAAGTTAAAATTTATTATTTCAATACACTTTGGAATAGATTTAATAAAAATACATATAACTGCGTATATAAAAACTAAAAATTATAATTCAAAATTACTAAACTAGTTAAAATGCATTTTTGATTAATTAAATTAAATTATAATAGTATTTATGTATAGGTATCACTTGAAAATATATAAACTTAGAATCTAATGTAAATTAAAATTGACTTATTTTGTGTATAATACACTCTCACAGCACGGTATTTATTAAAAGGATTGTACGAATGTTTATGATATATATATATAATAGGTTTCTTTAATTTCACTCATTTACTTCACATTACAAAATAATAATTAATTTAATTTATTTAAAATTGGAAGAATAAAGAAACTGCGCGACGGCGGGCGGGCGGTATTAAAAAAAATCAATTAGCGAGCGAGCGGGCACAATAGATGTGTGTGGGCGGGTAGTTTAATGACAACTGATTTTTCTTATTGAGAGCACGGTGAGTATTGCAGGCACAGCTGAGCTGCACTGCTTGCGCTGGGTCGCACTGGCCGGTGTTGCCAGACGGAAGGGGCGGACTTAGTCCGAAAATTGGATCATGTCTTCAACATTTTGTTTTGTTGATTTTCCGACAGCGTGGATAAATGATGTATATTGGAACAATTTTCCGTCATCCCTTGTCAAATTTGGTTTCTGAAGAGAACGAAAATTGACACTGATGATGGCACAACGCCGAAACCGGTTTGTCTCGAAAACAAATTTGACAAGGGATGACGGAAACTCGTTTCAATATACATCATAAATTAAAATTACTTGTATACAAAAACTAAAAAATTGTAATTCAAAATTTTCTAACTAAACACAAATTCATTTCAAAAACAAGTAAGGAAGGCTAAGTTCGGGTGTAACCGAACATTACATACTCAGTTGAGAGCTGTGGAGACAAAGTAGGGGAAAATCACCATGTTGTAAAAAGAACCTAGGGTAACCCTGGAATGTGTTTGTATGACATGTGTATCAAATGGAAGGTATTAAAGAGTATTTTAAGAGGCAGTGGACCATAGTTCTATAGATGGACGCCATTTAGGGATATCGCCATAAAGGTGGACCAGGCCTGTCTCTAGAATTTGTTTGTACGATATGGGTATCAAATGAAATGTGTTAATGATAATTTTAAAAGGGAGTGGGCCTAAGTTCTATAGGTGGACGCCTTTTCGAGATATCGCCATAAAGGTGGACCAGGGGTGACTCTAGAATTTATTTTCTACGATATGGGTATCAAATGAAAGGTATTAATGAGTATTTTAAAAGGGAGTGGGCCTAAGTTCTATAGATGGACGCCGTTTGAAGATATCGACATAAAGGTGGACCAGGGGTGACTCTAGAATTTATTTTGTACGATATGGGTATCAAATGAAAGGTATTAATGAGTATTTTAAAAAGGCGTGGGCCTAAGTTCTATAGATGGACGCCGTTTCGAGATATCGCCATAAAGATGGATCAGGGGTGACTCTAGAATTTGTTTGTACGATATGAGTATCAAATGAAAGGTGTTAATGAGTATTTTAAGAGGGCGTGGGCCTTAGTTCTATATGTGGACGCCTTTTCGAGATATCGCCATAAATGTGGACCAGGGGTGACTCTAGAATTTGTTTGTACTATATGGGTATAAAATGAAAGGTGTTAATGAGTATTTTGAAAGGGAGTGGGCCTTAGTTCTATAGATGGACGCCTTTTCCGAATATCGTTATAAAAGTGGACCAGGGTTGACTTTAGAATGCGTTTGTACAATATGGGTATCAAACGAAAGGTGTTAATAAGTGTTTTAAAACGGAGTGGGACTTAGTTCTGTAGGTGGACGCCTTTTCGGAATATCGATATAAAAGTGGACCAGGGGTGACTCTAGAATGCGTTTGTACAATATGGGTATCAAATGAAAGGTGTTAATGTGTATTTTAAAAGGGCGTGGTCCTTAGTTCTATAGGTGGACGCCTTTTCGATATATCGCCATAAAGGTGGACCAGGGGTGACTCTAGAATTTGTTTGTACGATATGGGTATCAAATGAAAGGTGTTAATGAGTATTTTAAAAGGGCGTGGTCCTTAGTTCTATAGGTGGACGCCTTTTCGAAATATCGCCATAAAGGTGGACCAGGGGTGACTCTAGAATTTGTTTGTACTATATGGGTATCAAATGAAAGGTGTTAATGAGTATTTTGAAAGGGAGTGGGCCTTAGTTCTATAGGTTGACGCCTTTTCGGAATATCGTTATAAAAGTGGACCAGGGTTGACTCTAGAATGCGTTTGTACAATATGGGTATCAAACGAAAGGTGTTAATAAGTGTTTTAAAAGGAGTGGGCCATAGTTCTATAGGTGGACGCCTTTTCGGAATATCGTTATAAAAGTGGACCAGGGGTGACTCTAGAATGCGTTTGGATAATATGGGTATCAAATGAAAGGTGTTAATGAGTATTTTAAAAGGGCGTGGGCCTTAGTTCTATAGGTGGACGCCTTTTCGAGATATCGCCATAAAGGTAGACCAGGGGTGACTCTAGAATTTGTTTGTACTATATGGGTATCAAATGAAAGGTGTTAATGAGTATTTTAAAAGGGCGTGGGCCTTAGTTCTATAGGTGGATGCCTTTTCGAGATATCGCCATAAACATGGACCAGGGGTGACTCTAGAATTTGTTTGTACGATATGGGTATCAAATGAAAGGTGTTAATGAGTATTTTAAAAGGGCTTGCGCCTTAGTTCTATAGGTGGACGCCTTTTCGAAATATCGTCATAAAGGTGGACCAGGGGTGACTTGTTTGTACTGTTTGTACTATATGGGTATCAAATGAAAGGTGTTAATGAGTATTTTAAAAGGGCGTGGGCCTTAGTTCTATAGGTGGATGCCTTTTCGAGATATCGCCATAAACGTGGACCAGGGGTGACTCTATAATTTGTTTGTACGATATGGGTATCAAATGAAAGGTGTTAATGAGTATTTTAAAAGGGCGTGGGCCTTAGTTCTTAAGGTGGACGCCTTTTCGAAATAACGCCATAAAGGTGGACCAGGGGCGACTCTAGAATTTGTTTGTACGATATGGGTATCAAATGAAAGGTGTTAATGAATATTTTAAAAAGGAGTGGGCCTTAGTTCTATATGTGGACGCCTTTTCGAGATATCGCCATAAACGTGGACCAGGGGTGACTCTAGAATGTGTTTGTACGATATGGGTATCAAATTAAAGGTATTAATGAGGGTTTTAAAAGGGAGTGGCCCTTAGTTGTATATGTGAAGGCGTTTTCGAGATATCGACCAAAATGTGGACCATGGTGATCCAGAACATCATCTGTCGGGTACCGCTAATTTATTTATTTCCAAGATTCCAAGGGCTTTTGATTTCGCCCTGCAAAACTTTCTCATTTTCTTCTACTTAATATGGTAGGTGCCACACCCATTTTACCAATTTTTTTTCTAAAGTTATATTTTGCGTCAATAGACCAATACAATTACCATGTTTCATCCCTTTTTTCGTATTTGGTATATACCCTGCAGTCAAAAGCCAAAGTAGTCAGCAAACATTCTAGTTTATTGACTAGAATTTGGTGGGTTTATTCATACTAGTCAGCTTTCGAATAGTTCATTGACTATAATTTTGTGGTGTTATTCATACTAGTTGGTATATGAGTAGTTAATTGACTAGAATTGTGTGTCGTTCATCATACTGGTCAGTTTTAGAATGGTTAATTGACTATAATTTTTTGGTGTTATTAATACTAGTTAGTATTTAAATAATTCATTTGACTAGAATTTCGTCTGTCTGCTCGAGGGAATGCGCGAGTGCTTTCTGTAGCCAATTTGCAATGCATACTTCAGTTGACAATGCTAGATATCGTCCAAATCAACGGGCACATAAACACAAGCATGACGAGCCAACCCTCACCGTTACCTCAACGGAGGTTAAAGAAGTTTTTGAAAAGGCCAAGCCTTCCATATCAATAGTCACAGACGGAAGACCTATACCCATGCCAAAACACCTTGGCAATGAGGGTATCAGTAGCCTAGGACAGTTTTTCTACTTGTCTTTAAAAGCCTATGCCTTTCCAGAATAACAGAGAAAGACCGGAAACCCAGCCAGTATCTACCGATATTATCCCTTTAGTCAGTAACGAAAACGTTTAAAGCCGTTATGATTCCCTCAATTAAATGAAATTGTTCGGTTATCCAGCCACAAGCATGACTTTCGTAAAGTGCATATCACTACCACCATTCTGAACTCCATTAACACTCATAACAGGACGGCGCTAGTGCAGTTTGGCCTGTTTTTACACAGTCAACCACTACTGGTTCGTCCCTTCTACGTTATATAGATAGATAATTTATTGAGTATTGCACTGCGACCTTTGGTCAGCACCTCATCCAATCCGACTTCCATGATGAACCCTAGCAGTTCTCTTGGCTTGAGAGATTAAAATTGGGAATGTCCTGGTCATACTGAGCCCATAAACTTAGCCCTTCGTCTTGCGATTGCGTCACATTGGTGTGTTATTCCGTTAGTTTTTAGTTTTCATATATATGTACGTAATTTTATTAAAATTTATTCCAGAGTATAATGTATTGGAGTGATAAATTTTAAAGTTATATACATGTGTATATATATACATACCTTTTATATATATGAAATATAATGAATAACATAAATTTGAGCTAATTTATCAATTTTCAAGTAATTTTTCAACCCAACTGAGACTAGTATACTAAATAGTAGGATGGTGATGCAAATATCGACTAGTATGTCAACTGTTATTACATTGATGCATAGACTGAGTAGTATGCCAACTGGTATGTTGATGTTGAATACACTGACTAGTATGTCAATTGTTTTGATATTGGTGTATATAATAACTAGTTTGCCATCTGGTATAATGCTGGCGCAAAGGCTAACTAGTATGTTAATTGGTATGAGTCTGATCGGTATGCTGACTAGTATGTCATCCGGTATGATGTTGGTGTATATAATGACTAGTTTGCCAATTGGTATGATGCTGATGCAGAGGCTGGCAATTGATATTTCGTAGGACATCGCCGTGTTAAAAATACCAGTTGCTAATATGGAAAAAAGACAGAACTCATACTAGTTGAGATTTTTGGCAAACTAGTATTCTTCTAGTATACAACTAGTTGGCTTGACTGCAGGGTTCTTTCAGTATAACTCTCCCTTACTCTTTCGCTCTTTCCCTGCAGTCAAAAGCCAAAGTAGTCAGCAAACATTGTAGATCATTGACTAGAATTTTGTGGGTTTATTTTGAACTAGCCTTTACCCGCGGCCCCGTCCGCAAGGGGAAAATGAAATATGTGGGCTATTCACGTTAGCCTGCTTATAAAGTTATCTGTTTAAAATTTTTTTTCTGTCTAATGCATTTTATTTTTGTAATTGAGTAAAAAAAAGAACTTTATGAGCTGATAACCTGATAGGATCCCAAAATGATAACGAAATTATCCAGAAAAAGCCACGAAATGACCCCGACGCTATCGCGGACGGATCCCGAAAACCATCCAGAAACGCCCCGGAAGTGTTTCCAAAAGTTCCCGAAGTAGTCCCAAAAAAACCCGAAATGACAACGACACGATTCTAGACTTATCCAGATAACCACACAGAAATGATGCCTGAAGGGTACCAAATTGATCTCGAAATAGTCCCGAAAAAGTTCCGAAATTACCCTGACGGGCTCCCGGGCGGATCTCAGAAACCATCCAGAAAATATCCAGGAAGGGTCCCTAAATTATCCCGACTAACTCCAGAAAAAGTTCCGAAATGGCTCCGAGGGGATCCACGACGGATCGCGAAAACCATACAGAAATGATTCCGGAAGGATTCCAAAATGATCCCGAAATAGTCCGGAATTGACCCAGATTGGATCCCGCACAGATCCAGAAATGATCCCGGAAGGGTGAAAAAACTATCCCGGAAAAGTAACAAAAAATCCCGAAATGGCTCCTACGGCATCCCGGACGGATCCAGAAATGATCTCGGAAGGGTCCCAAAATGATCCCAAAATGGTCCCGAAATGACCTTGATGGATCCGGCAAACCATCAAGAAATTATGCCGAAAGGGTCCCAAAATGATCCCGAAATAATACAGAAAAAGTCACGAAACGACCCCTAGAGGATCCCCAAATTATCCCGTATTAGCCCCGGAAAGGTCCCGAATGACAACTGATTTTTCTTATTGAGAGCGCGGTGAGTATTGCAGGCACAGCTGAGCTGCACTGCTTGCGCTGGGTCGCACTGGCCGGTGTTGCCAGACGGAAGGGGCGGACTTAGTCCGAAAATTGGATCATGTCTTCAACATTTTGTTTTGTTGATTTTCCGACAGCGTGGATAAATGATGTATATTGGAACAATTTTCCGTCATCCCTTGTCAAATTTGGTTTCTGAAGAGAACGAAAATTGACACTGATGATGGCACAACGCCGAAACCGGTTTGTCTCGAAAACAAATTTGACAAGGGATGACGGAAACTCGTTTCAATATACATCATAAATTAAAATTACTTGTATACAAAAACTAAAAAATTGTAATTCAAAATTTTCTAACTAAGCACAAATTCATTTCAAAAACAAGTAAGGAAGGCTAAGTTCGGGTGTAACCGAACATTACATACTCAGTTGAGAGCTGTGGAGACAAAGTAGGGGAAAATCACCATGTTGTAAAAAGAACCTAGGGTAACCCTGGAATGTGTGTGTATGACATGTGTATCAAATGGAAGGTATTAAAGAGTATTTTAAGAGGCAGTGGACCATAGTTCTATAGATGGACGCCATTTAGGGATATCGCCATAAAGGTGGACCAGGCCTGTCTCTAGAATTTGTTTGTACGATATGGGTATCAAATGAAATGTGTTAATGATAATTTTAAAAGGGAGTGGGCCTAAGTTCTATAGGTGGACGCCTTTTCGAGATATCGCCATAAAGGTGGACCAGGGGTGACTCTAGAATTTATTTTCTACGATATGGGTATCAAATGAAAGGTATTAATGAGTATTTTAAAAGGGAGTGGGCCTAAGTTCTATAGATGGACGCCGTTTGAAGATATCGACATAAAGGTGGACCAGGGGTGACTCTAGAATTTATTTTGCACGATATGGGTATCAAATGAAAGGTATTAATGAGTATTTTAAAAAGGCGTGGGCCTAAGTTCTATAGATGGACGCCGTTTCGAGATATCGCCATAAAGATGGATCAGGGGTGACTCTAGAATTTGTTTGTACGATATGAGTATCAAATGAAAGGTGTTAATGAGTATTTTAAGAGGGCGTGGGCCTTAGTTCTATATGTGGACGCCTTTTCGAGATATCGCCATAAATGTGGACCAGGGGTGACTCTAGAATTTGTTTGTACTATATGGGTATAAAATGAAAGGTGTTAATGAGTATTTTGAAAGGGAGTGGGCCTTAGTTCTATAGATGGACGCCTTTTCCGAATATCGTTATAAAAGTGGACCAGGGTTGACTTTAGAATGCGTTTGTACAATATGGGTATCAAACGAAAGGTGTTAATAAGTGTTTTAAAACGGAGTGGGACTTAGTTCTGTAGGTGGACGCCTTTTCGGAATATCGATATAAAAGTGGACCAGGGGTGACTCTAGAATGCGTTTGTACAATATGGGTATCAAATGAAAGGTGTTAATGTGTATTTTAAAAGGGCGTGGTCCTTAGTTCTATAGGTGGACGCCTTTTCGAGATATCGCCATAAAGGTGGACCAGGGGTGACTCTAGAATTTGTTTGTACGATATGGGTATCAAATGAAAGGTGTTAATGAGTATTTTAAAAGGGCGTGGTCCTTAGTTCTATAGGTGGACGCCTTTTCGAAATATCGCCATAAAGGTGGACCAGGGGTGACTCTAGAATTTGTTTGTACTATATGGGTATCAAATGAAAGGTGTTAATGAGTATTTTGAAAGGGAGTGGGCCTTAGTTCTATAGGTTGACGCCTTTTCGGAATATCGTTATAAAAGTGGACCAGGGTTGACTCTAGAATGCGTTTGTACAATATGGGTATCAAACGAAAGGTGTTAATAAGTGTTTTAAAAGGAGTGGGCCATAGTTCTATAGGTGGACGCCTTTTCGGAATATCGTTATAAAAGTGGACCAGGGGTGACTCTAGAATGCGTTTGGATAATATGGGTATCAAATGAAAGGTGTTAATGAGTATTTTAAAAGGGCGTGGGCCTTAGTTCTATAGGTGGACGCCTTTTCGAGATATCGCCAAAAAGGTAGACCAGGGGTGACTCTAGAATTTGTTTGTACTATATGGGTATCAAATGAAAGGTGTTAATGAGTATTTTAAAAGGGCGTGGGCCTTAGTTCTATAGGTGGATGCCTTTTCGAGATATCGCCATAAACATGGACCAGGGGTGACTCTAGAATTTGTTTGTACGATATGGGTATCAAATGAAAGGTGTTAATGAGTATTTTAAAAGGGCTTGCGCCTTAGTTCTATAGGTGGACGCCTTTTCGAAATATCGTCATAAAGGTGGACCAGGGGTGACTTGTTTGTACTGTTTGTACTATATGGGTATCAAATGAAAGGTGTTAATGAGTATTTTAAAAGGGCGTGGGCCTTAGTTCTATAGGTGGATGCCTTTTCGAGATATCGCCATAAACGTGGACCAGGGGTGACTCTAGAATTTGTTTGTACGATATGGGTATCAAATGAAAGGTGTTAATGAGTATTTTAAAAGGGCGTGGGCCTTAGTTCTTAAGGTGGACGCCTTTTCGAAATAACGCCATAAAGGTGGACCAGGGGCGACTCTAGAATTTGTTTGTACGATATGGGTATCAAATGAAAGGTGTTAATGAGTATTTTAAAAAGGAGTGGGCCTTAGTTCTATATGTGGACGCCTTTTCGAGATATCGCCATAAACGTGGACCAGGGGTGACTCTAGAATGTGTTTGTACGATATGGGTATCAAATTAAAGGTATTAATGAGGGTTTTAAAAGGGAGTGGCCCTTAGTTGTATATGTGAAGGCGTTTTCGAGATATCGACCAAAATGTGGACCATGGTGATCCAGAACATCATCTGTCGGGTACCGCTAATTTATTTATTTCCAAGATTCCAAGGGCTTTTGATTTCGCCCTGCAAAACTTTCTCATTTTCTTCTACTTAATATGGTAGGTGCCACACCCATTTTACCAATTTTTTTTCTAAAGTTATATTTTGCGTCAATAGACCAATACAATTACCATGTTTCATCCCTTTTTTCGTATTTGGTATATACCCTGCAGTCAAAAGCCAAAGTAGTCAGCAAACATTCTAGTTTATTGACTAGAATTTGGTGGGTTTATTCATACTAGTCAGCTTTCGAATAGTTCATTGACTATAATTTTGTGGTGTTATTCATACTAGTTGGTATATGAGTAGTTAATTGACTAGAATTGTGTGTCGTTCATCATACTGGTCAGTTTTAGAATGGTTAATTGACTATAATTTTTTGGTGTTATTAATACTAGTTAGTATTTAAATAATTCATTTGACTAGAATTTCGTCTGTCTGCTCGAGGGAATGCGCGAGTGCTTTCTGTAGCCAATTTGCAATGCATACTTCAGTTGACAATGCTAGATATCGTCCAAATCAACGGGCACATAAACACAAGCATGACGAGCCAACCCTCACCGTTACCTCAACGGAGGTTAAAGAAGTTTTTGAAAAGGCCAAGCCTTCCATATCAATAGTCACAGACGGAAGACCTATACCCATGCCAAAACACCTTGGCAATGAGGGTATCAGTAGCCTAGGACAGTTTTTCTACTTGTCGTTAAAAGCCTATGCCTTTCCAGAATAACAGAGAAAGACCGGAAACCCAGCCAGTATCTACCGATATTATCCCTTTAGTCAGTAACGAAAACGTTTAAAGCCGTTATGATTCCCTCAATTAAATGAAATTGTTCGGTTATCCAGCCACAAGCATGACTTTCGTAAAGTGCATATCACTACCACCATTCTGAACTCCATTAACACTCATAACAGGACGGCGCTAGTGCAGTTTGGCCTGTTTTTACACAGTCAACCACTACTGGTTCGTCCCTTCTACGTTATATAGATAGATAATTTATTGAGTATTGCACTGCGACCTTTGGTCAGCACCTCATCCAATCCGACTTCCATGATGAACCCTAGCAGTTCTCTTGGCTTGAGAGATTAAAATTGGGAATGTTCTGGTCATACTGAGCCCATAAACTTAGCCCTTCGTCTTGCGATTGCGTCACATTGGTGTGTTATTCCGTTAGTTTTTAGTTTTCATATATATGTACGTAATTTTATTAAAATTTATTCCAGAGTATAATGTATTGGAGTGATAAATTTTAAAGTTATATACATGTGTATATATATACATACCTTTTATATATATGAAATATAATGAATAACATAAATTTGAGCTAATTTATCAATTTTCAAGTAATTTTTCAACCCAACTGAGACTAGTATACTAAATAGTAGGATGGTGATGCAAATATCGACTAGTATGTCAACTGTTATTACATTGATGCATAGACTGAGTAGTAAGCCAACTGGTATGTTGATGTTGAATACACTGACTAGTATGTCAATTGTTTTGATATTGGTGTATATAATAACTAGTTTGCCATCTGGTATAATGCTGGCGCAAAGCCTAACTAGTATGTTAATTGGTATGAGTCTGATCGGTATGCTGACTAGTATGTCATCCGGTATGATGTTGGTGTATATAATGACTAGTTTGCCAATTGGTATGATGCTGATGCAGAGGCTGGCAATTGATATTTCGTAGGACATCGCCGTGTTAAAAATACCAGTTGCTAATATGGAAAAAAGACAGAACTCATACTAGTTGAGATTTTTGGCAAACTAGTATTCTTCTAGTATACAACTAGTTGGCTTGACTGCAGGGTTCTTTCAGTATAACTCTCCCTTACTCTTTCGCTCTTTCCCTGCAGTCAAAAGCCAAAGTAGTCAGCAAACATTGTAGATCATTGACTAGAATTTTGTGGGTTTATTTTGAACTAGCCTTTACCCGCGGCCCCGTCCGCAAGGAGAAAATGAAATATGTGGGCTATTCACGTTAGCCTGCTTATAAAGTTATCTGTTTAAAATTTTTTTTCTGTCTAATGCATTTTATTTTTGTAATTGAGTAAAAAAAAAGAACTTTATGAGCTGATAACCTGATAGGGATCCCAAAATGATAACGAAATTATCCAGAAAAAGCCACGAAATGACCCCGACGCTATCGCGGACGGATCCCGAAAACCATCCAGAAACGCCCCGGAAGTGTTTCCAAAAGTTCCCGAAGTAGTCCCAAAAAAACCCGAAATGACAACGACACGATTCTAGACTTATCCAGATAACCACACAGAAATGATGCCTGAAGGGTACCAAATTGATCTCGAAATAGTCCCGAAAAAGTTCCGAAATTACCCTGACGGGCTCCCGGACGGATCTCAGAAACCATCCAGAAAATATCCAGGAAGGGTCCCTAAATTATCCCGACTAACTCCAGAAAAAGTTCCGAAATGGCTCCGAGGGGATCCACGACGGATCGCGAAAACCATACAGAAATGATTCCGGAAGGATTCCAAAATGATCCCGAAATAGTCCGGAATTTACCCAGATTGGATCCCGCACAGATCCAGAAATGATCCCGGAAGGGTGAAAAAACTATCCCGGAAAAGTAACAAAAAATCCGAAATGGCTCCTACGGCATCCCGGACGGATCCAGAAATGAATTCGGAAGGGTCCCAAAATGATCCCAAAATGGTCCCGAAATGACCTTGATGGATCCGGCAAACCATCAAGAAATTATGCCGAAAGGGTCCCAAAATGATCCCGAAATAATACAGAAAAAGTCACGAAACGACCCCTAGAGGATCCCCAAATTATCCCGTATTAGCCCCGAAAAGGTCCCGAAATAACCCCGACGGGATCCCGGACAAATCCCGAAAAACCATCCAGAAATGATGCCGGAAGGAATCCCAAATGATTCCGTAAAAGTCCCGCATTGATTCCGACGGGATCCCGAACGGATACCGAAAATCATCCAGAAGTGATGCCGGAAAGGTCCTCAAATGATCACCTAATAATCCCGAAATGACCCTTAAGGGGTCATGGACGGATCCCATAAACCATCCAGAAATGATCCCGATATATTCCCGAAGAAGTCCCGAAATGACCCTGACGGGATCTCGAACGCACCCCTAAATGACCCTGACGGGATCCCGGACAGATCCCGAAATCCATCCAGAAATGATCTTGGGAGGGGACCCCAAATGATCCCGAAAAAGTCCCGCAATGATTCCGAGGGGATCCTGATCGGATACCGATAACCATCCAGAAGTGATGCCGGAAAGGTCCTCAAATGATCACCTAATACCAAAATGACCCTGACGGCATCCCGGACTGATCCCAAAATCCATCCAGAAATGATCTTGGGAAGGTCCCAAAATTATCCCGAAATAGTCTCGGAAAAGTTCAGAAATTACCCTGACGGGTTCCGGACGAATCCTGAAAGCCATCTCTAAATGATCCCGAAAAAGTCCCGAAATGACCCTGACTGGACCCCGAAATGATCCCGAAAACTATCCAGAAATGATGCCGGAAATGTCCTCAAATGATCACTTAATAGTTCCGAAAAGACCCTGACGGGATCCCGAACGGATCCCGACAACTATCTAGAAATGATGCCGATAGGGCCTGCAAATGATCCCGTATTAGTCGAGAAAAAGTCCCGAAATGAACCCGACGGGATGCCGGACGAATCCCAAAAACCAGCCAGAAATGATGCCGGAAGGGACACCAAATGATCCCGAAAAAGTCCCGCAATAATTCCGACGGGATCCTGAGCGGATACCGAAAACCATCCAGAAGTGATGCCGAAAAGGTCCTCAAATGATCACCTAATAGCATCCCGGACAGATCCCGAAATCCATCCAGAAATGATCTTGGGAGGGTCCCAAAATTATCCCGAAATAGTCTGGGAAAAGTCCAGAAATTACCCTGACGGATACCGACGAATCCTGAAAAACCAATCTTAAATGATGCCGAAAAAGTCCCGAAATGACCCTGATGGGACCCGGAAATGATCCCGAAAACTAACCAGAAATGATGCCGGAAAGGTCCTCAAATGATCTCCCAATAGTTCCGAAAAGACCCTGACGGGATCCCGAACGGATCCCGACAACTATCCAGAAATGATACCGAAAGGGCCCGCAAATGATCCCGTATTAGTCGAGAAAAAGTCCCGAAATGACCCCGACGGGATGCCGCACGAATCCCAAAAACCATCCAGAAATGATTTTGGAAGGGACCCCAATGATCCCGAAAAAGTCCCGCAATTATTCCGACGGGAATCTGAACGGATACCGAAAACCATCCAGAAGTGATGCCGGAACGGTCCTCAAATGCCCACCTAATAGTCCCAAAATGACCCTGAGGGCATCCCGGACAAATCCCGAAATCCATCCAGAAATGATCTTGGGAAAGTCCCAAAATGATCCCGAAATAGTCTCGGAAAAGTCCAGAAATTACCCTGACGGGTTCCCGGACGAATCCTGAAAGCCATCCTTAAATGATCCCGAAAAAGCCCCGAAATGACCCTGACGGGATCCCGAAAGGATTCCAAAAACTATCCAGAAATGATGCCGGAAAGGTCCTCAAATGATCCCCTAATAGTTCCGAAATGACCGTGACGGGATCCCGAACGGATCCCGACAACTATCCAGAAATTATGCCGAAAGGGTCCGCAAATGATCCCGTATTAGTCGAGAAAAAGTCCCGAAATGACCCCGACGGGATCCCGGACGAATCCCAAAAACCATCCAGAAATGATGCCGGTAGGTATCCCAAATGATCCCGAAATAATCCCGAAATGACCTCGTCGGCATCCCGGACGGATACCGAAAATTATCCAGAAATGATGCCGAAAAGGTCCACAAATGATCCCCTAATAGTCCCGAAATTACCCTGATGGGATCCCGGACGGATCCCGAAAACCATCCAGAAATGATGCCGGAAGAGCCCCCAAATGATCCCGAAAAAGTCCCCAAATGACCCCGACGATATCCCGGACGGATCCCGAAAACCATCCAGAAATGATGCCGGAAGAACCCCCAAATGATCCCGAAAAAGTCCCCAAATGACCCCGACGAGATCCCGCACGGATCCCGAAAACCATCCAGAAATGATGCCGGAAGAGCCCCAAATGATCCCGAAAAAGTCCCCAAATGACCCCGACATACTCCAGAAAAGGTTCCGAAATGGCTCCGAGGGAATCAACGACGGATCGCGAAAACCATACAGAAATGATTCCGGAAGGATCCCAAAATGATCCCGAAATAGTCCGGAAATGACCCAGATGGGATCCCGCACAGATCCAGAAATGATCCCGGAAGGGTCCAAAAACTATCCCGGAAAAGTAACAAAAATCCCGAAATGGCTCCTACGGCATCCCGGACGGATCCAGAAATGATCTCGGAAGGGTCCCCAAATGATCCCAAAATGGTCCCGAAATGACCCTGATGGATCCGGCAAACCATCAAGAAATTATGCCGGAAGGGTCCCCAAATGATCCCGAAATAAAACAGAAAAAGTCACGAAACGACCCCTAGAGGATCCCCAAATGATCCCGTATTAGCCCCAAAAAAGTCCCAAAATGACCCTGACGGGATCCCGAAAGGATTCCGAAAACAATACAGAAATGATGCCGGAAAGGTCCTCAAATGATCCCCTAATAGTCCCGAAATGACCGTGACGGGATCCCGACAACTATCCAGAAATGATGCCGAAAGGGTCCGCAAATGATCCCGTATTAGTCGAAAAAAAGTCCCGAAAGGACCACGACGGGATCCCGACCGAATCCCAAAAACCATCCTGAAATGATGCCGGTAGGTATCCCAAATGATCCCGAAATAGCCCCGAAATGACCTCGTCGGCATCCGGACGGATCCCGAAAATTATCCAGAAATGATGCCGGAAAGGTTCCCAAATGATCCCCTAATAGTCCCGAAATTACTCTAATGGGATCCCGGACGGATCCCGAAAACCATCCAGAAATGATGCCGAAAGGGTTCCCAAATGATCCCGTATTAGTCGCGAAAAAGTCCCGAAATTACCCCGACGGGATCCCGGACGGATCCCGAAAACCATCCAGAAATGATGCCGAAAGGGTTCCCAAATGATCCCGTATTAGTCGCGAAAAAGTCCCGAAATGACCCCGACGGGATCCCGGACGGATCCCGAAAGCCATCCAGAAATGATGCCGGATGAGCCCCAAAATGATCCCGCAAAAGTCCCCAAATGACCCCGACGAGATCCCGGACGGATCCCGAAAACCATCCAGAAATGATGCCGGAAGAGCCCTCAAATGATCCCGAAAAAGTCCCCATATGACCCCGACGAGATCCCGCACGGATCCCGAAAACCATCCAGAAATGATGCCGGAAGGGTCCCCAAATGATCGCGAAATAGTCCCGAAATGATTCCGGAATAGTCCCCGAAAATGTTCCAAAAATAACCCCGACGGGATCCCGGACGGATCCCGTAAACTATACAGAAATGATCCCGGAAGGGTCCCAAAATGATCCCGAAATAGTCCCGAAAAAGTCCCGAAATTACCCCGGCGTAATCCCGGACCGATCCCGAAAACCATCCAGAAATGATCCCGGAAGGGTCTCGATATGACCCTTACGGGATTACAAATAAGGTGAAGCTAATTATAAAACCATGTTAATAAGGCAGCAGGCGCATTGGAGCGAATAAAAAGTTAGATAGAAACATACAGGTAAAGCTAATAAAAGCGTGCTAATAAAAACAATTAATGGAGGGCGGATGGCGGGAGTAGAGGAGAGGACCACTGATCGTTCCTCCAAAATTGTCTAGATCTCGTTCTGTATGTACCAGATACCAAAAACTATTGATTTAGGAGAAAATTTAGATTGAGTTATAACAATTTATGGATTTTACACCAGAGGGGGAGATAAAAGGGGGCGGGGCGGAGGGTGTCACTGCTTACTTTGTAAGCCCTCGACTTATTTGACCCCTTGAGTCTGTTATATTGGTGAAGGCCAGTATACGTAAAGTTATAATGTGTAAAAATTATGAAAAATAATTTCTCGAAGGGTCGTAGGACCCCCACCCCTCTTTCCATGTTCGAAAAAAATTTCGCTAGCAGACTACTGTCTGTGTCCCAAATTTCATCAAAATCCGTGTAGCTATTCTGGCGTGATTCAGTCGCAAAGACGAAAAAATATAATAATTAAATTATAAACTGTTCCTAGGGGGGCGGGGACCACGCCCCTTTTGAAAATATATAGCTAGTAGATCCTTCTAGACTATTGGCTATATGTGTGCAAAATTTCATCCCAATCGGTCCAGCCGTTCTTGCGTTATTGAGTCACAAAGACAAACGTCTGGACAAACATCCAAACATCCAAACATCCAAACATCCAAACATCCAAACATCTAAACATCCAAACATCCAAACATCCAAACATCTTAACATCCAAACTTTCCCATTTATAATATATATTAGATTAGATTAAATTATAACTGTTCTAGGGGGCGGGGACCCACGCCCCTTTTGAAAAATATATAGCTAGTAGATCCTTCTAGACTATTGGCTATATGTGTGCAAAATTTCATCCAAATCGGTCCAGCCGTTCTTGCGTTATTGAGTCACAAAGACAAACGTCTGGACAAACATCCAAACATCCAAACATCCAAACATCCAAACATCTTAACATCCAAACTTTGCCATTTATAATATATATTAGATTAGATAGTTAATTGACTAGAATTGTGTGGCGTTCATCATACTGGTCAGTTTTAGAATGGTTAATTGCCTATAATTTTGTGGTGTTATTAATACTAGTTAGTATTTAAACAATTCATTTGACTAGAAATTCGTCTGTCGGCTAGAGGAAATGCGCGAGTGCTTTCTGTAGCCAATTTGCAATGCATACTTCAGTTGACAATGCTAGATATCGTCCAAACCAACGGGCACATAAACACAAGCATGACGAGTCAACCCTCACCGTTACCTCAACAGAGGTTAACGAAGTTATTGAAAAGGCCAAGCCATCCATATCAATAGTCCCAGAAGGAAGACCTATACCTGTGCCATGAGGGCATCAAGTAGCCTAGGACATTTTTTCTACTTGTCGTTAAAAGCCTATGCCTGTCCAGAATAATAGAGAAAGACCGGAAACCAGCCAGTATCTACCGATATTATCCATTTAGTCAGTAACGAAAACGTTTAAAACCGTTATGATTCCCTCAATTAAATGAATTTGTTCGGTTATCCAGCCACAAGGATGACTTTCGTAAAGTGCATATCACTACCACCATTCTGGACTCCATTAACACTCATAACAGAACGGCGCTAGTGCAGCTTGGCCTGTTTTTACACAGTCAACCACTACTGGTTCGTCCCTTCTCCGTTAGATAGATAGATAATTTATTGAGGATTGCACTGCAACCTTTGGTCAGCACCTCATCCCATCCACCTTCCATGATGAACCCTAGCAGTTCTCTTGGCTTGAGGATTTACTGTGGGGAATGTTCTGGCCATGGTGAACCCATAAACTTATCCCTGCGTCTTGAGATTGCGTCACATTGGTGTGTTATTCCGTTACTTTTTAGTTTTCATATATATGTACGTATTTTTATTAAAATTTATTCCAAAGTATAATGTATTGAAGTGATAAATTTTAAAGTTATATACATACATTTTATATATATGAAATATAATGAATAACATAAATTTGAGCTAATTTATCAATTTTCAAGTAATTT